>NW_022475314.1:0-173756 GCF_009193585.1 Aspergillus caelatus | reverse complement strand
TTCTTTCTTTCTTTCTTTCTTTCTTTCGTCTTTTTTAAAAAAAAAAAAAAAAAGAAAAATAATAATTAAAAATGACTCACCTATAGGGACCATGCGGAGTGCACCAAGGCCTCTTCATGCAGGGTAAACACTAGGATACTAGTTCTGTTGTCTGTTATGATGGGCTTGGCCCTCGGCAGGGTCTGCCCAGGGTGGACTACTAATAAGGGTAGCCAGCTCCTGCTTGCTTGCTGTGTCTTTGCGGTGCTCATCCAGGCCAGTAAAAGTGCCAATCTTTTCGCAGGATGAGGATTGTTTCTCTATTTTCCCCATTGCTGCTCGCAGCGGTTGCAGTCACCTCTCCCGACTCGGATAATAATAATGCGACTCAGGGGTCGGCTGCTGTGAGCGCAGCCAACATCCTGCCTGCGAATGCAGTGCAGGAATCGGCTGGGGCTGGCGACGGCAGCAATAGTGTGACTCAGGAGCCAGCAGTAGTGAGCGCCGCAAACATCCTGCCTTCCAGTGCAGCACAGGAACCGGCTGCAACTGACGACACCGACAGTGCACACTCCGCAGTAGCAGAAAGTGACCAAAGCACTGAGGGATTGGACATTCCACTTCCTACCCTTCCCTCATTGTCTCTGGGCGACATTCCTATCCCAACAGTCCCAATTTCCACCACTGTCAAGTCTCCCACGACCTCGATCGCCTCTGAGAAGGTCACAGTAACCGAAAAGAGCGCGGAGTCCACGCCCACGGCGTCCACGGGTGGCTCGGGGCTTGACCTGGAAGACCTCCTAACAGGTGTACTGGGTGGTAGCGGCTCTGGTGGAAGTTCTGCTCTCTCGGAGATCGAGGACGGGATCAAGAATGTTCTGAGCCTGTTCACACCATCGTTTATCACGGATGCCACCACTCTGGTCAGCCAAGCCTCCGGGTTCTTTGACAATGAGACGATGCAAGATACGAAGGCCATGATCAGCACCCTCGCCAGTATCAAGCCAATGCTCACGTCAAGCAACAATAACAATAGTGGAATTGAGGGGATCACATCGTTGATTGGCAATGGAACGTTCTTAAACGATATCGACAATATTCTGAAGGATATTGCCGCTCTACCAGCCATAATTGGCGAGATCATCAATATATTGACGAGCGATGAAGTCCAACAATTCCTCCAGGAGCTCCCTGAGATCCTGAACAAGGTCTTACCGATCCTCAATCCGGACTTAATCAAGGCTCTGGAGTCACTCATCACGGATAACCTGACACCAGAGCTGGTGAATGACTTGTCATCAACTCTGGGTGCTCTGCGTCCGCTACTCCATGATATTCAACCGATCCTGTCGAACCAGACCATGGAGCCACTTCTTAACCTCGTGACGACTATCATCTCACCGACATTCATTAATGAGATTGAAGAGGTGCTGAAGGCCTTGCCACCAATCATCAAGGATATCCTGCCTCTCCTTGGATCGGACATTATTACTCCGCTAGTGAACCTGCTCAAGGAGATCCTCACTCCTGAGTTCATCAAGCAGATCTCGTCCCTGCTCAGCGACCTGCCTGATCTATTCAATAACCTTGTGCCGTTGATAAAACCCGTGGAAGAACTGATTACCGAGATTATAACACCAGACTTTATTAACGAGATTGGGTCATTGATCAAGGCTCTGCCACCCATCATTAAGGAGCTTATACCTCTGCTTGAGCCTCTCGGGAACCTGCTCAAGGAAGTCTTGACGACAGAGTTTGTGAACGACATCAAATCATTAATTCAGGCAGTACCAGGTCTTTTGGACACCATTCTGCCGCTTGTGCCGAAGATTGAGGATCTACTCAAAAAGATTCTCACACCGGAGCTTATCAATGCGCTTGAATCAGTCCTCAACGCTGTGCCAGATCTGATCAATAGCATATTACCGCTGGTGCCGGACTTAGTGAACCTGATTAAGAAGGTTCTGACACCGGAGCTTATCCAGTCTCTTGAATCGATTCTCAACGCTGTACCAGGGCTCTTGAATACTCTGTTACCGCTCCTGCCGAAGGTTGAGGACTTACTTCAGAAGGTCCTAACGCCGGAGCTCATCAGTGCACTCGAATCAGTTCTCGATGCTGTGCCAGGGCTGATCAATAGTGTGTTACCGCTGGTGCCGGACTTGGTGAATCTGGTTAAGAAGGTTCTCACACCGGAGCTCATTCAGTCCCTTGAATCGATTCTCGATGCCGTACCAGGATTATTGAATTCTCTGCTGCCGCTCCTGCCGAAGGTTGAGGACTTGCTTCAGAAGGTTCTAACACCGGAGCTCATCAGTGCACTCGAATCAGTTCTCGATGCTGTACCAGGGCTGATCAATAGTATATTACCACTTGTACCGGACTTGGTGAACCTAATCACTAAGATTCTCACACCGGAGCTTCTACAGGTTGTTGAGTCGGTTCTCGACGCAGTACCGGGATTGGTGAATACTCTATTGCCTCTGGTGCCCAAGCTGGAAGAGGTGCTGCAGCAGGTCCTGACTCCAGAGCTATTATCAGCCGTTGAATCGCTCATTTCTAAAATCCCTGGTATCATAAACACGCTACTGCCACTGATACCCTCGCTTGAGGACCTGATCGTGAACCTTCTCACGCCAGAGTTCATCAGTCAGATTCAGAAGGTCCTGGCTGCAGTTCCTGGATTACTCAACGCCCTCCTACCCCTGCTTCCACCCATTGAAGAGCTCATTCCGAAGATCCTCACCCCTGACTTCATTTCTGCCATTGAATCGGTGCTCGCGGCGGTCCCGTCGATCATACAGGATGTGCTGCCATTGCTACAGGGCGATATCATCAAGTCGTTGGTGCAGATCGTAACCGATATCGTCACCCCTGAGTTCATCAGCGATATCAGCAGTATTGCAAGCCTGATCCCGCCCTTGGTGCATGACCTTGTTCCAATCTTCAACAAAGATCTCATCACGGCGATCGAGAAGCTGCTGGCGAGCATCATCACCCCAGAATTCATCAACGATTTGACGTCTCTGATCAACGCAATAATCCCAGTGGTGGGAGATATCATTTCTATCATCGGAAGCGATGCCGTGAAGAACCTGATTGCAGGACTGCCAGATATCATCAACGGTATACTGCCAATTCTGAATGTGGACATTATTTTGGCCCTCGAAAAGGCTCTCACTGGGCTTGTCACTAAGCAATTCGTCACCGATGTCGGGTCGGTCCTGGCAGCGGTGCCACCATTGCTGCACAGCTTGGTCCCCATTTTTGGCACTGAGCTTCTTGGACCTGTGGAGAATGTCATATCCACATTGTTGACGCGAGAATTTCTGGGAGACGTAGGAGGGCTGGTTGATACTGTGCCACCCCTTCTCAACGACACCATGCCGTTGTTCCACAAGGACATTATCGTTCCAGGAGAAAATGTTCTCAAGGATCTGATTACGCCCGAGCTCCTGAACAACGTTGGGTCTGTGCTCAATGAAGTTCCGGCCATTGTTCAGAGCTTGATTTCAGTTGTCGGCAGTGACGCGGTGAGCTCACTGCTAGACGCGGTGCCGAAGCTTTTGAACAGCCTTTTGCCACTTCTGAATGGAGACCTCATTTCCAACCTTGTAAATGATCTGACTGGTATTTTAACGCCCGACTTCATGAATGATATCAACACGCTTCTCTCTTCAATACCCGGCCTTGTACACTCCATCCTACCAATCTTCACTGGAGACACGCTCACGACACTGGTGCAAAACATCATCCCCTTGATCAAGGCAGTTGTAGCTGTATGCATACCCCCTCCTCTCCGAGCTTCTACGACGAATAATCGCTAACTTCTACCACGCAGTTGTTGCCATTGCTGACCAATATTTTGGGATCTATATGAGCCGAGATACATTGAGGCTTATCCCCGGACTTTCGGTGATGCTAAGCCAACCTCCTGAGTGTATTCTGGGAAGATATGCATATGTGCGCCTGTGAATGTGGGGTGGAAATCGGGTCAAGATGAGTGTTGACGTGGACGACTTGTCTATTGATGGAATTGAGTAGCTGTCTTGTTGCATATGACCCTTAACTAATGGTCTGATCAATAATGTAATGATTTATGTTTTCTGCGGACACCACTATGTATTTTCGAATTGTGTGGAGTCTGCTACGAAATCCCACAAAATAAATGTCGTATTGAAGAATTGTGAACGCCTGAAGGACCTACCCTAGATACTTACACGATCTCTACGCAATAAAATGCTCTGTAAAGAACTTTCAGCAGTTACAGCCAAAACCTCAGAGTGCAGCCAAAAGCTCAGAAATATCCTCAACACCATACTTTGCTTCTACCCCTTACAATTACCGAACTTGGCCTGATGGTCTGCATGTAAAAGTGTCTTGTCCGCAACTTCAGCAATTGATTGCGGGAAATGCCATATACATTCTTAGAAAGAGGATCATATTAACATACATTGGTGAAATTCTTAAAACTAAATCGGCGAGTAATAAAAAGCAATGCCCAACAATGCTCAGGGCTTGATCAACTGCCCACCCCGTTTCTTTATTCGCCTCCTCATCTGACCCATCATGTACGTCTTCGTAAACTGTCGTACGAATAGTGGCATGAAGGGGTAGACACCGGACATTCCAGTAATGAAGAGGCCCGAAATCACCCGGGAAGACTTCGTTGATTTTAGGAAGAATTGATCACGCACGCGGGGAGGCAACTGCTCGATAGTGAGGCGTTTCACAAATGGCATCGCGACAACAGCCAACGGCCGGGCCCACAGTGGAAGACCTTTGGCCGGGTGAAAGATATCATGCAAGACCGCACGGGCATCGGGTGTCACACACAGTCTTTTATTCACCATATCGTCCCAGTAGAGCTGAAACTCTGTGAGATTCTTTGGCCACATCTCTGGTGATACTTGAAGCGACGTCCCCATGATGGAGAATGCCTGATAGACTCTTTCGGCCCTCGTAGAACTGAGAGGTCCATAGATTAACTCGTACATATTGACCATAGTGGCATAGATCGTGGCCGCCACCCACACCTGAAGCTCGGGGTCTTTTGCGTTATATGACTGTTTGTTATGTTGCCCCACGACGCGAGAGTGGGCTTTATCGACGTATGCCTTCATAGCCGCCTTTTCAGAGGTAGAGCCAAAAATCATGCAGTAAATGTACATCTGGGTATACTCCGCCCGACTGATAGCGCGGGTTTTGAAGGTGCTGTGGTCTGCGACGCCAGCTCCTACCAAAGGGTGTGCGATTTGGAGCAGAATTGCCGCAGGGCCTCCGACAAAAGTGATGCTTTCCCGAGCGATCATTTGGAGCTCCATCATTGCCAGATCAGATATTTCAGGCGTGGAATATCCCTTCTCCACATCGATGGAGAAGTAATCATCCTCCTGGTCAATGTGCACGGCACTTTTTGTTTTCATGATTGGAATTGTGCTGGTGTAGAAACTAATTATATATTGTGAAGACGCGACAAATGGTTGAACAAAGCAAATCTTCAAGCAGGATTATATATGAGGCACTATCTCCAGATTTATAAGCGACATGCAACGCCACCCTTGTTTGTCCGTCTTGCTTCACCTTCAAAGATTGTCCTCATGACTGCTCAGCGGCGTCGGTCCGTGGAACCTGGATCAAGTAGCCCCTCTTTACCACAGTATATGTCCAGTCACACAGCGAAGTGTGGACTTGTGTATGCTGATCCCATGCTTCAGAAGGTGGGAATGGCATTTCCATGCGGGGATAAAAGAGAGTTGGCGAAATCACAGTTAGTAGCCACCCACCATTACATGATGACCAGCGACAACAAAGCCATAAGTGGTTGAATGAGACGTGATTGTATTGTGGACTCCGAAAGAAGACCTTGCTTGCCTCGGACCGCTCTGTGCTTTCGTCATCATCACGGAAATTCATGGACATGCCTGTGGTTTGAAGCCTGTTCATTGGGTCATGAAACATCATGATAGGCTGGTGAAAGCATGGTGGACTGCAGCAAAGGTAAACGACATTATTCATCCACCTAGACTTCATCAGTATGATTCATACTAATACTTGTAGACCAGGGGCCCACTTGGTGGATTTAACTTGGGCTTGCGTTTAACATTTACACACCCAAATACGACATGATAATCACACAAGCCCCATGTCGAAGCTTATCTTTGGTTGTATACCTGGGCCCCTTACTGAGGATCATAACATCAAGCCATTAGATATCAGGCTAATTCAGAGCTTGATGACGGGGTCCCCCACAGCTCCATCTTCCTGATGGCCTAGTTCACTTCGAACTGAAGGTCCGCGTGAATGCATGCCCCAGGAAGCCTAACAGCCTAACCAGCTCCCCTAACAGTTGCCGAGTCCATACGGCGGAATGAGTGATGCTCGACTCAGTCAAGAGAGGTCGCATAGTTAACTAAGCATTAATGAGTGCAATATTTCTTGCCTCTCTAACTTAGCTCTGACCGTTTATGCTTGGCACTGTCCTGTGGAGTGCAGTCACTGCCCTTAGCAGGTCACACCATGCTGATGAGCTGTCCGCTATACTCTACTCATTGTTTGCAATGTGTGGCTTCACTGCCCGTGTAGTTACCTCACAGATTGTAGTGATAGCAGCGCAGGCATTTCCTGGTGCATGTGTGGAGGCTTCTGATGTCCAAAATGTCTAGCTTTTCCAGGATTTAGATCCCCGCAGACGGCAAGCTCACACTTCCGTGGAAGAGGCAACTTTAAGCCTATAGGGTCTGGAGGTCAAACCGCGGGATCATCGCCCGGGCCGCGGGAGCCCTAGTTGTTCTCGGGACCGCGTTGATGATGGCGTCGATCATCTCTACTTTCGGTGTCTGTTGTCCATGGTATAGTGTACTACACATGACCTGTTGTTATAGCTATCCATGAAGGAGGTTGGTCCGTGACATGCCAGGAAGCGAAATTGCGCCATGGTCGCAATTCAGTAATTGGTAAATTGGTGTCGGGCTTCTCTAATGGACATCAGATGAACCTTGGTACTTGAACACGTTTCAATACGCACTCTCACCTGGTAGGTCTGTCATTTCTCTTTGTATTTACATTTACAGTATATAAGAACGATGCGACACTTACGGTACGTTCTTCTGCTCGCTTTCAGTATTGTTATGGGGACAGAGAGTATAGCCTGGAGAGGCCAAGCAGCTAATATCCGAGATTTACGGGACCAGAGGTGGGTGAGATGGTCATTCGCAGTTCCTGACAATAGTTACTGATTTACTCATTCCAAGATCCATAACCAACAACCCACGCATCCTGCTAGAGAACGCGGCGCCCTCGAATAGTTTAGCCTTTGATGTGCCACTAGCCTCGGACCAGATACTCTCAATACTAGCGGCACGAGCTCTTGTCGGGTTGATCAACTCACAGTTGCCCACCATCCTGGCCAACCACTCGCAAAATGATAACGCAACCACTGGAGACCCAGCTACGCGCAACGACACCATGAGCAATCTCCCTAATATTCAATTGTATAGGGGATTGCCAGGTGTCACGTATCCAACGGGGCTGTTGTTGGAAGGAAGCCTTGGGATCACTAGCGCCGTCAGTACAGATGGCATTAAGGGAGAAAATGCTCCTAATTCTTTCTCGACAGACACGATGCCCCAAGAAATTGAGGCTATGGTGGACCGCCTGTTGATGACTTTGAGAACACTAGGGGCAGCTATGCTTCTGTAGGTATCCCTGGAGCTGATGGGACTGAGTTAAGCATCGAGACACAAGAGGCACCGTGGCTAATGTGGAGTACGTGACAGAATGGTCATTGCTCTTGATTCTCGGTTTGGACGCCGCTTAATCAATGTATCAATAAACGAAATTTCGATCGTATAAATCATGATACGAGCCTGGATAACCTACAAACAATGAAAGGGCCTGAATGACCCCATGATCATCCCTGGGCCTGTCGTGGTCAATGACATGACCTTTCATACTTCGCACCCTATGAACACCATTTGAAGACCATGGGGTTTGTACCAGAACAGTGTTCCACAGCGAAAGGTACAAAATGCGCTTTTCTTGGACACAACAGGAGCGCTTCTCATGTCTTTATAATGAGGTAATCAGATTTTCCACCCGCTTGGGACACCGTGGCTATCTCTAAAGCCAGTCTGTTCCTGAAAGCCCATGCTCTCCGTCCCTACCGGAAAGGCCATCCCCGACCCATTTAAAGGGCCTTGCCAGGGTACAGGATACACCACATCCTCCATTACGGGCAAGCAAAACGCTGGGTCAATAGATGGCATTGACTGGAGAAATTCGAATCTGAATGCAGATATCTCTCTATTATCAGTGACCCCTGGGGCATTTTCAGCCCCTTTATATGGTGGAGACAAGGGCTCAGGCACATTCTGTCTGGCGTGCATTTGTCGCCCAGACTCGATAATATTCCTCGGGCTTGGCTGTGCTCTAGGAGCTATGCTGTCTACTGCGTTATTTTCTAGATGCCTCACCCTCGGCTCTTGCGCCTTCCGTTCAGTCTCCTCCAAGGACACCTTAGTCACCCATGGGAGCTGGAAGCCTAAGAATCCAGAGGCCACTGATCGCAGGACCTCTGGTAGAGCGTTTTCATGCGGTAGTCGGCCGGATGAAAGGGAGTAGTCGGTAGAGGTCGAGATAAGGAGGTATATACGGGGATAGTGTACAAACAGATCAAACCACCCAGAGGCGTACTTATCCTCAAAGACCTTCAATGTTGCATTTGAATATGCTCTGTCTCGTTGGTACGGATCCTGAAACCCAGATGTCTGCTCAGATTGGCGTCCTCGGGTACCGAGCCCTTCCGACATCTTTGTAACCAGGTGGAGGATCTCCTTCGTGCCCACCGCAACAAACTTCGTTACATCATAGAGTTCTATGAGGGCATTGTAAATGGTTCCGAGAGTGGTTAGCTCTCGCTGCCGTTGCAGGGCTTCGGCGTCATTGCGTGCAAGGCCTGCATCAATTGCTGCCACGACTATCGGCCATCCAACGAATGCCAGTCTGTTTATGGCGCAGCGAGTCAGTCCCATATACCAGGAATGGTGGAGAGAGTGTACCAACATGCAAAGCGGAATAGCTTCAATGTCCTTCGTATTGCTGAAGTACTTCAATACATTGTGCAACTCATTAATGGCCTCTCGGAGGTGGCCCCCAGTCTCCCGGAGCTGCATGGTGTACGAATGTCCGACAAACATTAGATTGGCTTCAAGAAGAAGGGCTTCGTAGTGAGCTAGATGAATATGAGCAGTGCTAGATTTTGAAGTTAGCCGGGGGTATGGGAGGGGTCTAGCTAATGTGCTACCTACTAATAATACACATATGTCATTTTAAGGAAAGATGTCACGGAATGAGGCATAGTGGAAGGCGTGATCGACAGAGCGTACCGTGACTCTGTCTCCCATTGACGCAATTTATTTCTTGTTTTCAGGACTTTGCTGATGCATGCCGGGAACTCTTTTGAGGGCAGGCCCATCGAAGAACCTTCATACGATGAGAATACCAGGGAAACCATGTCTGTAATCACGATCGCTAGACGGCATTGCTGTTGTAGAGCTGAGAAGAGAATGTGCTTGGTGTGCGCATCATATACTCGAGATTCCTGGATCTCCGCGGCAAAGTATGCCTCCTCTAATGGACTGTTCTCTGCATCGAAATCCTTTTGTGTGAGCTGGCTACGTCGGCGAAGGGCTAAGGAAATCCATCGGTCACGCAGCAGGATTGACCACCATAACCGTTTGATAGTCGATCTCTTCACATTGGCGGGTGGCTTCGGCGGTTTTCCCAGGATGGTCGCATTCTGTATCGCATTGGCAAGAAGTAAACTACCAATTTGAGGATCATCTGGGGAGGCTTGGTAAGAAAGCAACAATGCCCCCTGTGCTCTCTCCAAAAGTTGGTCCTCGGCCTTCAGGTCTAGTAGGAGCTGGAGAGGACTGTTAGTGTCCCAAAGTCTGGAGTCATGTCATAGGAATACCATACTCACCTTGGCTCTATTAAAGAAGGTATCCCCTGCCGTAGGCCTGTCTTTAAATCCACACTCACGCAAGGCCTCCAATGGCACATACTAGAAGATTTAGTTCATCTATCCCTAAAATCATACGAAAGAGGCGTACCGGACAACTTCGGAATAGCATTGCCTGTAACACCAGGATAGAGATCCCCTGACCGTGCGTTGCTGCGCTATCCCCATGCTGCGAGTACAAACCCCAGAACTCTGCCTCATCTAGTACCGGGGTACCTGGATGGATATGTAAGAAGTACCTTTTCACAAACTCGTCGAGAATCGGTCGTCTGGGTAACGAAAAACATCCTTTTGAGGCTAAGTATGAGATATCCCATTCGTCCAAACACGCCAGCGAGCGAAGGTCAAGGAATGGATAGGCAGAAGATTCCACATCAGAGGCCGAGATGGGCACAGCTGTCGGACTAATTGTTGCTGAACTGGCCACAGACAGCCTCCCGCCATTGTCTGGTCTGGTTTCAATGCTCTGCTGGGTCGGGGATGATTTATCGACGAGGGTGGCAGCAATCTGAGTGCCCTGCGGTTGATAGGAGGAAACCCGACTCTTGCCTTCGTATGAAAAGCCCTTGGATCTGTAAAACAGTTGAGCCCAGGTTCTTCGTCTCAATCTTGTCCATACAGGGAGAGAATGTGAGACATGTTACTTACAGCCTCGGAGCACGCTCGCGGAAAGTGCAAGCCTGACCATCCTGGAGGCACCTGGAGCAAGGACATCCACCAAACGATGCATCGCAGCGGACCTTCCGTTGCTGACACCAGACACAGGCGCGGGCGGCCCTTCGGGCTCGTGGTAAATACATGTGTGGATTGGCGCGTCCAAGTCCACCCCTATGCTGCGGACTTGATCTTGCCACTTCAAACTTGAGAGACGTACGACTTTAATTGAAGAAGTCGTTGAATAGCAATGTCGATGTTATGCGGGGAAGCGGGTCAGGTGAGCGAAGGATGCAGCCAAAATCATCCAGGACAGTTCCTTGCCCTAAGCAGGCCATGCCATGAACGAATGAGCGTGTGGCCTATCTGACTAAATCGTGTACTGCCTCTATCGCATTCGTTACTTAGTTGGGGGCTAGATCTTGCCTGCAAGGCCTAGGTAGCCCAACGGCTACAGTCTTGACCGCGGTGTGCCTGGACAGGGTGAGGGCTTAATCATCTCTTACTCGGCTGTGCTTGTTTGAATCAGCGTTCATGCGTAATTAGCCTGTCCTTGAATCATGTTCCTGACTCGTGCTCCCCTGATCCTTGGGTCAAAAGAGCCGGTG
This sequence comes from Aspergillus caelatus, assembly GCF_009193585.1. Taxonomy (NCBI): domain Eukaryota; kingdom Fungi; phylum Ascomycota; class Eurotiomycetes; order Eurotiales; family Aspergillaceae; genus Aspergillus; species Aspergillus caelatus. Next base: position 162,491 of record NW_022475314.1, on the reverse strand, counting down.
AAGATCATTGAGTAACTACATGATTGTCCTCGGCTCCTGCGCACGAACGCATTCTTACTGTGATATTCGAGATGCATTTCCATACGCGTGTCTTCGTTTGATCTACCAGCCCCTTATCCCTCTGTTCGTTCTATCTGAGTTATCATCCCGTTCGGCGTAGCGGAAATGCGATCGGATATCTTAGCGTCTGGGGTACCCCGCTGAACAGCATCAACTCGCTCACATGTGGAAGCCCTCGGTCCGCGGGCTTCATCGGATTGGATACCAGCCGAAGTCCAGTGCTGGGTCTAGTTTTTAGTACACACTCTACCACCAATGAGATGGCCCGACGGGCAAATTGAACTCTTGGCCCTAGACATAGCTTTGCATGGCCCCTCAATATCTCCTGGGGTGACTCGAGCTGTAGTATCCCCACCAAATCTGTGACGGTGCGGACACACGTCCCAAGGTTAGGCCTTGGACTTTAGAGTGGGTTCAACGGTGATAATGATAGTTAGTGACACGGATATTCATATGATGTAAGTAACAGATACTATTCTGCGAAGCAAAATTTCATTCATAATGGGCCTGCTCTCCACCGGAAGTCCCTGATTTTTTCACTCCCGAGACCGAGGCTGTGGTTACGAGAGATGTGCGAATGCCCTCGCGATGGGGGTTATTTCTATACCTATCTCCCATTTGAAACTAAAGTTTACACAGCCCATAAACCAAAAATTATCAATAACTCATCGAGAACGAAAGATGGTCTTCATCGAAGATCCAGCACCCCATTCTCATTCCAATCATCATCGCCTTCCGCTTGGTTGAAGCAGCACTGGTCTCGTGGAATACTTGTTTATAGCTTAAATACTGCATAGAGACCACCCACTAGCAAGCCACTAATACTTAGAGCTTACTAGTAGGATATAATATCGTACAGTAGTTGTGTCTAGAGCTCTGACTGGACTATTGGCTGGAGAGAAGCTTTGCTCGTTTCCACCTGACTCCGCTGCCAGAAAGCTGGACACTATACCAGTGGCATAGACCATCCTTGGTGTTTTAGGCTAAATACTAGCAAAGTCCGATGCCTTGGACTATCGGAATTATGTGGGTCTAGTTCTGGCTGTGTTTTCAAGGATGTATTTGGGCATTGTATAATAAACTGCATCGTCGATCAGTGTTTAAAAACCTGTTTTAGTTGGCTTATCGTATTTTCAAAACACTAGCAAGAGCTACGCCGGACAGGCTGGCTAACTGGCTGAGTCTTGAAGCTTCAGGCACGTTATAACCGAGAGAAGAGCCTCGTCCTGCGCTTTCGGGAGGAAATGTCCGGTCGTAATCAGAGAATGACAGGCTTAACATTGCCAACTGTGTCAGTGGTAGCTACAACATCTGTATTCTGGATCTTCCACCAGAGTGAGATAGTGATGTGATGTGGTATGCCGAAGCCGTACAACAACACCCGGAGTGACTTCCGCAACACCCCGAGGTCCACTTTGGATGGAGGATGAGATCATGGCATCCAATTGCACCCGCAGATCTTGGAGTGAAGCTCAGATGTGGTACATTGCTCGTCTCCACTACTGCTCAAACTACTACAGCTTAACCAGACAAGGGATGACTTCGTGCCGATCCACCCCCACCATTCAGCTCACCTTGCCGAAGCCACAGCGGTTTATGGGATTGGATCTCGTTTCTCCGGCTCCACAGTTTCTGTCTCCAGTGATTTGTGCGGTCAGGTCGCCTAGTCTTGGGTGGACAACGATTAGTGCATAGTACTAACTTCGCGGCGTAGTTGGTATATAGCAACCCTGATGGATCACCATTGTCGCCGGATCTCAGGAGATGGGCCACTGCCAGATCCTCAGCTACCCCTTCGAAGTGGGTCAAAACACGGACGTGGCTGGCGTGCTGGAATTTGAGTTCACGACGTGGCCATCGTGAGACCGACAGGATGGACCAGATTCGGTGGGTCGTTGCTCGACTTGTTCACATTGTGCATACCGCTAGACGGCATTAGTGGTGGGGGGATTGTATCGGTAAACAACGAGGAGGGGTAGCCCGTCAATCAGATTTTACAGCCATCACTCCCACAGGCCTTGCCTAAATCTCTGTCTACCTTGCGATTAGAAAGAAGAGCGGTGGGTGTGGTGAAAAAACTCAACACCAAAGATTCCAGTGCATTCTACCTTAACCGTTCACCATGCCGGACCATTCCATCTCCTCTGAACTCACCCTAGGGAGACTGGAGCTCCCAAAACACGAGATCGAACAAGACCTGGAAGACATCCAGTTCGAGCCGTTGAACAACTACTTTGGCTCGATCGTTCGAAACGCGCAGGTGAAATTCCGCGACGACGCCGAGGCGGAAGCACCGGAGGATCTTCCTTATCTTGTTCATGGGGACTCCGAGAGCGATGAGGAACAGTTCGACCCTCAGCGATGGATGGCCACAAGGCGGTTTCTATCCAGCAACTCAGGCTCAGGCTCGCTGGGTGAAATCACCGTCGGGGGTGCCGTTGTGGAGAATGTCTCTTTAGTCGTCCCCAAAGATAGGAATGGTGGTTTTGGCGACCTTCCTGTGTTGCCTATTACGGCGGTGGGGCAGGAGAAGACAGAGCTGGTGGCCATCGTGGGTAACGATACAGAGGCGGGCGCAGCCACCAGTATTCCCATTTTACTTATGCCAGATGAGGAAGCGTATGAGGAGGAGTCGCCGCGGGTAAGCGGTGGTGATAGCATGTCGCGACTCGCAACTGCTTCGGTTCTTGCGAACTTGGGTACAAGTGATACCAAACAGAAAGCAAAGCCCCAGGCAGAGCAGGACCCAAAGAAGGAGGCCGGCGATGGCACGGCGACAGATAAGGAGGTGACGAAGGACAAGGGAAAGAAAGAGGAGGAAGGCAAGGATGAGAAAGACAAAGTTGCTAAGACCAAGCTGGATAACTACGTGGTCTCTGGGGATATTAAAAACCTGTTCGGTATTAAAGGGTTGAGGGGGAAACTGTACAAATTCAAGGGTAAAGCTTCTACAGGCGACGAATCTAAGACCTATACTGACATTCGTTTAGGCCCTGAAACTAAGGAGGACAAGGACGAAACGAAAGACAAGAAAGAAAACACGAAGGAAGGCAAGGAGGAAGGCAAGGCAGACGCGGAGGATCAGCCAAGTGAGGTTGATGAAGGAGAAGCCGAGCGCAAGGCCCAGGCTACAGGTAAAGAGACCCTGGATATGAAAGCTGACAGTGATAATAGCGGCTCCAAGGAAGACAAAGCTGGAAAAAAGGATGAAAAGGGGAGTAAGGATGAGAAGGACAAGAAAGAGAAAGAGAAAAAAGAGCCAGCTCGCGAGAAAGTCAAGATTAATCCAAAGAGTTTGGCTTTGTTGGGTAAGCCTTTGGGAACACTTCTTCCATTCCTTGAGAGTGAAGAGATCAAAAGCCTACCCATCGAGAACCTCGAGTTCACTTACTGTGAAGAGAAGAGCGGCGCATTTTTCCCTCCTGGTCTGCGTCTCGAGGTCGATGTCCCACTCACGGGTAGCCTGCAATGGGCGACAGATGCATTGCAGAAGATGTTCGGTGAGAAACGAACACCCAAAAAGATTCATCTGAGTGCAGACCTGGGTAAGACTAGGGACTGGTCTAAGCGACCGAAAGTGGAAGATTTTGCGCTGCGAGGTTATTTTGAGGATTTTGGATGCCAAACCTGGGACATTCTGCAATTCAAAGCCCTCGGGCTGGAACTTACAGCCACGAAGGCAGCGAGTAGGAAATCCAGAGGCAATAAAAAAGGAAAGGATGGCAAGGATACGGAGAAGAAAAATGACACGGGCGACGATGAGAGCGAGGAACAGGTATCTCACAACGCTACGAAGGAACAACCGACTGAGGAGCCAGATAGGACTCAAAGCGATGAGCCGGAGGCTGAAGTCACGACAAAGCCGGCATCAACGGTGCAGGTTGAACCTGACTCTACGGACAGTCAGGTAAGTTCATCCTTCACTTCATTCGCCGTTTGACTCTGAGTTGACCAAGCCCACTCAGGCACAGCAAGATGATGCGAAAGGCAAAAGTGAGGAAGTTGGTTCTTCTAAGCAGGACAAGGAGGAGAAGAGTGCATCCAGAGATAAGAAGAAGGACAACAAGGATAAGAAGGACAAGGTGAAGAAATCCTATAATTATGGTTTCGGTTTCTTCGGAACCGTGTCGTTCATCAAGGTTCCATACGCTAAGTCACCATTGGACTTACATATTAGGATTGCTAGAGACTTTGAGGTAGAGAAAGAGAAGAAGGAGGAGGCGAAAAAGGAGGAAGGAAAAGACGAGAAAAAACAAACAAAAGAAGACGAAGGCGAAGAGAAGAATGAGGGAAAGGAAGATGCGTCGAAGAAGGTTGAGCCACTGGAGAAGAAAGACGAGCCGAGTAGTGACACCAAGAAGGCAAGTGAAGACACTGAACAGATTGCTAAGGATGCCATCACTGCGGATAGCACAGCAGATAATGGTGGCGAAAAGGCCTTGCAGCCGACAGAGAGAGATAGTAAACCGAAGAAGGCCGAGGAGAAGAAGCATTCGGATGGTAGGCATAAGAGAATGTGGAACGTGGTGATTTTCTGTGACGAGTGGAAGGAGATTTATGGTGTCAAGAACGTCTCAGTGAGTAGAATAGCGTCTCGATTGGGATTTACTGTACTCACCGCTACAGTTGAAAAAAGCCGAGCTCAAGTGGTCATTCGAACAAGGGAACTTCAAGAAAACAATGGCATTTGACCTATCTGCCGATATAAAGCTCGGCGCGGGGAGCTTCAAGGTCAAGGGCAAGGTCTCTAAGGGTAAGTAGCCCCTGGTCTTTAGTCAGAACTTTTATGATGTTTAACAGCCGGGACAGCGGACAGCTTTATAGATGCTGAACTGGGTGATGTCTCGTACAGCGACTTTAAAAAAATACACGCTCAGATTCAGGGTAAAGACGTCCCAGAGGAAAAGAAAAAAGAGGAGAAAGAAAAGTCCGCGGAAGAGATCAAGAGTGAAAGCAAGAAGAAGGAAGAAGAGAAGAAGGATGAGAAGGAGGACACTCAGGGCAACGAGGTCACGTTTAAGAAGATCCGCCTCAAAATATCTACACAGTTCATCGAAAAAGAGCAGACCAGGGTAGGATCCTTGTTATTTGAGGGCCACGTCACTTTCAACGGGAAGGCTAGCGCAAAAGCTCTACTCGAGATCAAGAGGGATGGCTTGACTATTTCAGGAGGCCTTGCTGACTACCAGATTCCTGACACCCCTGTTACCATTGAGCAGGCACGGATGCACATTTTCATAGGTTTCAATCGGAACAAAAAGCAAAAGAAGATTGAGGGGAGCGAGAAAAATGACAACAAATCAATCACCGATGCCCCGAGTCAAGGAGGAAAAAGCAGCCAGCCCGACCAGGGTGAAACAACGGCAGTTATTACAGCTGATGTAGACTCCAAGTTTGATGAGAGTGACACCAAGGACGTTAAAAAGACCGATGGGAAGGAGAAGAAGAATAGACGCGAGAGTGAATTTGCAGTTCTCGGTGTTGTTAAAATCCATGAAGTCACACTATCCGTCGGTCTCTATATCGCACGCAAGAATGACAAGGAGAGCCGTGATTGGCTTGCCTTTGGCAGTGTCGAACATCTTACATTGTCCCAATTGGTACCCGAGCTTAAGGACCCGCCCCTTAATCTACAACTCGACAACATTGCGCTCATCGCGTCGTCAGAGGATAGGGAGATCACGGAGGAAGAGGAGGAAAAGAAGGAGGACAAGAAGGATGAGAAGAAGGAGAAGAAGGGGGATAAGGCGGAGGAGAGTAAGGCGGGAAGCAAAGAAGGAAAGAAAGAAGACGGGACTATTGATAAGATACTAGACATGAAGCAGATTATTTCGAAACCACAGGATAAGAAGATGGGGGGCCAGAAAGAGGACAAGAAGGACGAGACGAAAGAGCAAAGGAAAGGGGAGAAGAAAGCGGACAAGAAAAAGGACGAGAAGGACATTGATGATTCCCATGCAGGTGTTCTCAAGCAAGTCGAATCCTACAAGTACCCTATCCGGAAGGGTAAGCCATGACATTGTGCTTAATCCAAGGTCTGATCTGACTGATTAAAAAGGAGTGCAACTATGTGCGACCATTCGGAGATTTGACGCCCTGGAACAACTTAACGACAAGAAGCCAATCGACGGCCTAATATTGATCATTGCCTTTACCCCTGAAGGACTCGAGATCGGCATTGACCTGCCGAAGACCTTACAGGTAAGAGGTGTACCATGCGGGACGTTTGGTAACAATCATCCTCCCTGACGATGCATACATAGGTCAAATTGCATGACGATGCCATACTCGGTGACTTCGGGGCTAAGGTTCTTGCTGCCGAGGGAGCCCTTGCACTATCTGCCACATTGACACTGTCGGTTGATGACCAAAAGCCCATCAGAGTTATCGGCGAAATTAAAGGAAACGCCTTGAAAGCGAGTGCCGATTTGTATGTTCTTCTACCAATCAAAAGGGTCCGCAGAGATTCTGACACTGACATACCCCACAGCTATATGCATCGGAATGATAAGTGGATCAATCCATTCCAGTTGAACGAGAAGGTGGTGGTATCAAAACTAGGTCTCGGTGCGGGAATCACATATGCCACAGTGTGTGCTACAGGACCTGAGTAAGCCAGTCATCCAACGGTCTACGATAATTGTACTAACATGAATCAGTAACATGTCTATCGCGGGGAGGATTGACGTAGGAAAGGACTTCCATGCCGAAATGGTCCTCAGCCTGGGGGCGAAAAAAGAACAGGTGATCTGCGTCGACATATCCGAAATCAACGTATCGAGGCTGGTTCAACTGGCTGGAGAGATGACAGACATCGTGGCGCTGCAAACCCTGAACGGAGGAGAGGACTTCCTCGTCTTCCGTGACATCAAGTTCTATATGTCCACGGGCGGAATGGTCCTTGGCATCCGCTATGATCGGGGCATACATGTCAGAGGCATGATGGAATTCTTCGGCAAGAAGGGCGAGTTTAATGGTCGAATCCGCGAGGACGGCGTTACGATCAAGGGAGCCATCGATAATTTCAACATCGGCGGCCTTGAAGTTCGGTCAGCCAGGGCCGAGGGCGAACGGGCGACGATGGATATCGAGATGACAGGCGAGAAGCAGAAGGTCCTGGTGGATGGGGTAATCAGCTTTCATGCCTTTGAACTGAGTATCTTAATTGACGCGTATCTGCAAGACAAGCGCTTAGAGGCCGATATCTCCATCAAGTTTACTGAGCATATACTCCTGCGTTTGAAGGCAAACGCAAGCGTCTCCGATTTCCGATCATTGGACGGAATTGTGATGAACTTCGAGGCGGAGATTCGCCCCGATGTAATCGGAGCAATCTTTGAAGCAATCAACCAGGCCATAGGTACACTTGGAAAGATGGCATCGGATAAGATTAAGGAAATCGAGGAAGAGCTCCAAAGACAGGTGGACGAGAAAGAATCCGAGCTCAGAAAGATGGATGAGGGTCTGCAACGTCTGAAGGAACAAGTGGATAAGCAGGTACAGAAGCGAAATCACCAGATCGACGAAGAGAGCCGGAAAAGGAAGAATCTAGAAGAAGAGCTCAAGGGGCTGGAGAAGGCAGTAGAGGCGGCCGAGGCAGAACAGAATAAGAACGAGCGCGATATCAGAAACTTGAAAGCCAAGAAAGAAAAGAAGGAGCGAGAATTCGATGACAAGATACGCGAGAAAGAACTCGAGTACCAGCGTAAAGAACAGGAAGAGCGCGACAAGCAGAAAAAATGGGAAAAAGAACGGGAGAAACTAGAAAGAGAAAAAGAAGCGTCCTTCGGTGATGCATTGAGGAGTAAAGAAGAGGCCGACCGCAGCTGGGCCTGGTGGGTGGGTAAGTCGATGTCTCCCTTAATTTCATGATACTGGTAGCGCAAAGTTGTACTCACCATTGTCTGTCCACAGCGGAAGAAGATCGTCTATATAAGAAGATCCAGGAGAACAAGAGGAAAGCATGGAAGGCATGGGATGATTGGGACTGGGGTGGCGCGAATTACTGGGTAAGACAGGGCATCGGGTTCCATGAAGCATCAATCGCTAATCATCCTGCCTTCTAGAACTGGGTGGTGAAGAAGCAAGAGCTTGAGCTAGAATGGATGCACGGGAAGAAAGCAGCTGATGCTGAGGCTCGTCATGCCGCGGAGAAAATCCTCAGCACTCCTTTATGGAGGACAATCGAGAAGGGTCTCAACGAGGCTGCAGAGCAGATTGAGAAACATGCCAAAGCTTTAGAACATATCATCAACGGTGAAGGCTATAAGGCTATTCAGGCACTGCAAAAGGATAAGAGAAGGGAGCTTCAGAATCAGATTGCGACGCTCAAAAGGCTCGAAGAGACCAGTAAAGAAATCGAGACGAAGCTCAATGCAGCCCGCCAGGCGCTGAAGAAAAACAAAGGTCGTATTACTCAGGAGGAGAAGACGCTGCAAAAGGAGGTCGAGAGGTTGCAAGGCGAGCTCAAAACGAGGCCCTTCGAAGATGCGTATAAGGCCAAGCTCCAGGAGCATGAAAGTGTCAAGGCTCAGATGAAGAACATCCAGAAGAAGCTTTCAGAGATCCGATCGGGAATCGACAAGGCTACGAAATCGGCGCAACGATATGTTCATGTGCTGAAGCAGGCCACACCAGCGGTGGAACGCATTCTTGTCACTGGTTCTACTGACGTATTGGCCAAGAATAAGCCACTGACATTCAAGATTGAGGCCCGCTGGATGGGTAAGCCAGTCCACGCTGAGGTGCAATGGGCACCCGGATGGAATGTAGCCGAGCTATATGATCAAATTGGCTTGAAGGTACTGGAGGCTGCAGGCGAGAAAGCCTGAAAAGTTCGATTGCCGTAAATATGGTGCACTCGACTTGCAAGAGGGAAGACAAATGCATTCTTTAACTAGTCTATCAATGTTAAAAAGTATTCCCGTGATTCAACAATGTTCCCGTACATTGGCATATCTCGTAGCCAGAAACAATAGTCCATTCTTCTCAAGGACCGAGGATGCTTGGGACATGTGCCTAGCCAGCCACCTCCATCACCCTCTCGCTACTGGTTTCTGCCCGAGTTGGGTGATGCTCCCTCCATGCGAGTTGGAGAAAAGACCTGCAGTGGGGAGTGACCAAGCCTGCTAGTCTGTTGACTCTATACGGTGGGGCGAGACAATCCGAGTCACTGCCCCTCCTCGAGTAGTTCATCCTATATGTTGAATTCAGCCATCAAACTACGAGTGGGAGGCGCGGCACAATTTCCCGTCGCCTTGCCTCGCGTACATACCATCCGGCCAATGTCGATAATAAAAGCAAGCATAACTGCAACTTCAAGATGGAGAGCAATCATCAATCAGGACTGAACGATCTTTATTTAGTCTACATCCAAATGGTTCGGTTATATGTTGCACCTTTTATGATTAACAAGCTGTCCTTGCTGCAAGGGGTATGCGCACAGAGCATACAAAGTACTAAACCTTCATCATGGTGCAAGTGCTAATGCCCGTCAGAATGCAACCGGCCTTATATTAGTGCAAGTGAAACAGGACTCATTTGCCATAGTAGTGTTCCAATTGACTACCTATTGGAATTACTGGATGTTACTAATTAGTAGCCACGGCAGAGCCAGTTTCGAAGCAATAAACTAGTACTACTTCTAAGGATAGACGATAATGGGTTACTTGAAGGAAAGGAATAAGGCAGACTTCATGTGCTCCATATGAGACTTGATCCCTGCCTTATCTTCTAGGTATTCACTTACAGTCCTGCTATAATTTAGTTCACGAGAGCACAACGCCCATATACCACACGACCGATTATCTCGCTGGCGGCGGCCATTGAGAATTGCCACAGACGCATCTCTTCGTTGCCATCTTCGGCCACGCGCCTGTTGTCCGGATTCTACTGGCTCATGGGGCAGAACCAGATTGATGAACAGAGGGGGGAGAACATCGGAGCAGGAGTCTGGCACTCCCTCTTGTACGTACCAGAGGGTTTACAACTATAATATATACTCTGCTAACTGGTGCCCCAGAGTTAAAGATAGACAGTTACTATATCAATCAAGTCTATAGCCAAGTTCCTTTACTGCAGTCAATTAAATATAGCCGTATATCAATCGTACTCAAACTGCTGGATTGGGTGACTGATCTTTGTATACCGCTTCGGCAAGGAATACCATTCAATTCCTCCACTGTTGAACCTAATGTTGACCCTAATGCAGTGGGTTCTGTTAAGTGAACCTTAATTGACAGGTGTCTCCGTTTCCCATGTTGCAGGGTATTGGAGCCATGAAGGTAGGATATCCTGACAACAGCAATGCCATAGGTGGGGGTGAGGACCCATCGCCATATAGAAAGACAAAAAAGGCTCATAAATCTGAAGAGTAATGCTATTCCGATTCTATCAGTGCCAACCGGACGTGCATTTTCCCATGAGAAGGAACGCATCATTTGAGGGCCTGCAGGCTAAGTGCATATTGTTGCCACACCGAAATCCGTATATACCTCCCGACATGGTCAGAAAATAGAATAGCTTTAACGAAGGCTTGGGAACTCAGCCATAGGAACTAAGCTGAGCCACCCCTTCAAAACAGGGCAAAATAGGTGTTAAACTGTGCCTCGGTACAACATGATGGTTTCCGTGACTGTATAGCTGGACACCAGAGGGTATACCAGGCGGGAGACAGAGCCATATTCTGCCTACCGAAACGCTACCCGAAGAATCGGAGTCAAGGTGGACAATGTGGAATTTGTACCACTATCGATTAAACCATTAAGGAACTCCACCTCGCAGTTTCTAGACTCGTCACTCACTTGCGTTGGAATCTTTTCGTTAGCAAACCAACCCCGAGCTCGAGCCCGAGCCCGAACCCGAAATTCAAGTCTATCTCGACGTGTTACCCAACTCTCCGTACTATCCGGGAAGTTACCTAGACCGAGGAGGCTGTCCTAAGGATTATGTACTCGGCTTCGGGCTCATAGTATATCAATATCGATGGGTCGCCACATTTCCGTGCCTAATATTTAACTCGGCGTTATTGCAGGCGCAAAGGAGGAAAAGGGAAAAGACACTTCTCTCAAATTACAGGGAAATCTCAAGGTTGAATTATTACATAAATCCCTCCATCCTAAATTGTCTTTCTCCTACTCGATATCTGCGCCTCAACTGTGTGATATATTGCAGACAGCCAGAACAAACATGACCTCCAATTTCGAAAGATTAGTGCGGTTTCGAGACAGTCAAGGTCAAATCCACTATGGAGAAGCCCACAGGAACGACAAGTTGGTCGGCACACAAGTGCCTATCTACGCCGGTTGTGTGCCATGGGATTTACGTCGCACCACGCAAACAGCCGAAATCGTCGAAGTTCTCTGCCCATTACCCTCTGTCCCCATAATCTATGGAATTGGCATGAACTATAAAGGGCACATCGAGGAGGTGAAATTGCCCGTCCCGCGCCACCCGGTGATCTTCACCAAGCCACCCGATGCTCTCACAGGACCATACGATGATATCCTGACCGACAGTAGCTGCACCAACTTGGACTACGAAGGCGAACTCTGCGTCATAATTGGTAAAGATTGCAAGGATTTCACCAAGACAACTGAAAACCCTCTAGACTACGTGCTAGGATATAGCATTGGGAACGATGTATCGAGTCGATTTTGGCAGGAACCAACCCAGTCAGGCAACCAGCATGGATACGCCAAGTCCTTCGACAAGTTTGCACCCATTGGCCCAGTCATTGCTAGTGCAGAAACTATCGCCAGTCAACACCATATGCAGGGGGGTAACCCCGATCTTCAACTTCGAACGTTAGTCAACGGCGAGGAGAGACAGAACAGCCGGACCAGTGATTTGCTCTTCGGGCTCAGCGACATCTTAGAGCATCTAAGCCGTGGGACCACAGTCCGGACAGGAACGGTTATCATGACTGGCACTCCAGAAGGGGTGGCTGCTTTTATGGAGCCGCCTAGGTGGCTACGTTCGGGAGATGATGTGCAGGTTGAAATCGAGGGAATAGGGAAAATCAAAAACAGAATGGTTATTGCATAGTGAGATATAGTGCGGATCAAGGCAGCGATGACCGATGTTAGTCACGCACAGTGAATTGATCAGACGATGGATGGAATCTCTATATTAACATAACCATGCATACTTCGTCTCTTCCCTAACCGCAGTACAATTGTCTATAGTGCGATGATGTGTTTCAAGGCCTAGGCTTTTCAAGGTATTCTTGCGTAGTGTAACTAGAGTTGAGGTTTCGAGAAAACCTGCCAATTAAATTCGTATGGAGCTATATCCACTCCCAGTTGTACTTCCGACTACTCCGTATGTATAAAGCCTTCATGATCAGCCGCTTGTACGGCAGATAATTGTAGGCATTTTCCTTTGATGGTAAGACGTTGAGTGGCCAATAATTGGGATGGTATAATGGTGCTATAAAACCCAAATATGCATAATATTTTTCTCTGTTGCCATTTTGACCAGTTCCTATGCGTTCTGTGGGTTTGTTCTCCGTTGTTCTTCTTTCATATACGATGTGGACCTTTTAGATAAGAGGGCACAGGCTATAGGCAGCAAATATACTATCTTTGACTAGTGGACATGTACGACGTTACAAAAATTGCATTAGGAGTAGCCTCCGTTCCCAGGGCTTTCTCCCTCCATATTCAGAGTAGAAGATCGTGTTTGCCAGCATTTTCTGATTTGTCTATGCCGAATCCAGGTCTGGCGGCCCTCGAGGTCCGATTTCGTTTCGCCGCTTCAAAACCTTGTCATCCTCCCCCGCTTTAAGTTTCCGAATCATTTCCTCCGGGTCAAAATCAGTACCAATCGGATTCTCAGCAAAGGCTTCCGTAGACATGAACTGATTGGCCTCGTCAGGGGTGTCGAAGTTGTCCACTTGTGTTTCCAAGACATTGCCATCCGGATCCTTATAGTAGATGCTGGTGGTCGGACCATGATTAACACACCAGATAGGGGAGATACCACGGTCCTTGCGCTGGCGGTAGCTCAACATCAGATCCGAAAGTGTCGCGTAGGAAAAGGCGATGTGTTCGAGCCCGTAGCTTGACCGGACTCTGGGGCCCTTCGCGGGAAGTTCGAGCAACGCGATGCGATGATGCTCTTCATCATAGGTGATGAATGACAGCACGTCATTCCTGTGTGCGACTCTGCCACCCAAGAATGTGACAAAAAAGTTTTCCATAACCCTGACATTGGGTGTCCGAAGTACAACATGGGCAAGCGTCGAGGGACTTTGCACCTTGGGGGCAGGAGCATCGAAATCTGGAGTCTCCATGGTGGACAGACAAAGAATGAACAGTCGATGTGTATATGACCAGCCAAAGGACTAATAGCGTTAGAAATGAGTGGAGTCCAAATAGTCTTCCGGTGACGCCTGGTATAGATATACTGGAGCAACCTTGGATATCATCCGGGGTATCTGGTAAAAGTTCGTTCGGGTTCGGGGTTTCTGTCGGCTTCGGGTTCGGGCTATGAACTTCTTCCAGGGCCTCGGTCTCGGTGATTTGGCTATTTTCTAAAAGGATCTTATTACTTTCTTCAGTCGGATAACAAAGGACTGTCTAAAGCGAGGGCGCAGCATTCCTGCTCATTCCTGACTGTAGGCTAGCGGAGGGGTAAGATGATTCAAAAGCAATACTCCGGCCTACTGCATCCCATATCGCCTTTCTGTCACAAGAAGTTAAACCTTGGCATCGTTTGACACAAATATGTCGTATTCACTGAAAGGCCGCAACATTCTTATTACTGGTGGCTCAAGGTAGGTGTTGTACACATAATTAATGATGGTCTAGAAATGACTCCGTATATCTAATCTGTGCATAGAGGCCTAGGGGCTCTTGTTGCAGAAAGGTTTGGGGCAAACGGCGCTAATATTGCCATTAACTATATCACGAGTGAGGATCAAGCCCGGAAGGCAGCATCCAAAATCGAGGTAGAATCCAAGGTCAAGACTGTCGTTATCCAAGGCGTAAGTCTAGCAACTTCTCTTTCAACATAAATGCCCCAGCAGCGACATGAGGAATTTAGGATAACCTGTGCCTAGGATGTCGGATCCCAAGAGGACTGTGTCAGAGTAGTTAAAGCGGCAATTGAGAAGCTGGGTGGTCTTGATGTCGTGATATCTAATGCAGTATGCATCTCCTTCCATGGCCATCGTATTATTATGATATCGTGTTGATTGTATTAATAGGGTTGGACAAAGTTCGCCGAATTTGGAGACTTGCATGCCTTGAGTGAAGACGACTGGGACAAGGTTGGAACCCGAATATCGATAAGGTCAAAATGCAAACTACTAGCTAAGCCAAATTCTAGTGTTGGGCAACTAACGTGAAAGGCAACTTTCATCTCTTCAGGGAGGCTTTACCTACTTTTAATTTAAATCCTGAAGGTGGTGCTTTTATCATCACTTCATCTACAGCGGTACAGGATGTTTATCCCAGAATAGGCAATCATCAGCTAATTTGAGATTAGGCTATTTCTGCAACGGGGAGTAGTATGGCATACTCAGTAACAAAGGCAGCTGGTATGATGCATCTGATGTGGTCCCTTTTGAAACATATACTAATGTATGTATAGGACTACACCTTATGAAAACCCTTGCTCAAACACAAGGGCCAAAGGTCCGTATAAACGCAGTTTTGCCAGGTTTGTTACTCACCGAGTGGGTACGTGCATCGAGTACATCAATAGCTTCCGTCACGCCAGCTCTAGAATATCAAGATTGACATCTAGAATAGGGTCAACGATTTTCACCGGAACAGAGGGTAGCCTATGAGAACCGAACAGTGTTAAAACGAGTGGTAAGTCATACGACATCAGAATTGGAACACAGCAATACTCATCAAAATACAAATAGGCTACTTTGGAGGATTGTGCTGATGTCTTTATAACACTTGCAACGAATATGTCCATCACCGGGCAGTTAATCCCAGTGGGTAAGTCGTACTCCATCATTTGAGGCACGAGGATATGTTAACCTTTGTATATAGATGGAGGGTTTATCATTAGGTGATTATCTATCCATCGAATATTCTATGGTGAAGTTGTCTGAGGCGAGGTGCCTATTACTTTACGTCGTCTCCGTTTTCCACAGAAAGGCACTAGTAGAATGCCGAGTATTCAGCAGAAAGGCATAATCAAATGCCAAAAAAACAAAAAAAAAAAGAAGAAAGAAAGAAAGAAAGAAAGAAAGAAAATGCAAACGGGGAAGAGGCAAGTGACACGATACTTGGTATCTAAATGGATGGAAGTCTTAGTATATTTAGATGAATAAAAGCAATTCCAGCTATATTGCTCAGCAAAGCGGCTTGTTAAATGATACCTGCACGGCAAGGGCCTCCATCTGTACCATAGAAGGCCCCATGTACTAGATCAATATATTCGGAATGGAGATGTGCCGAATCAGCAGGATTCCAGGTCCTATTCATGATAGGCAATTGACCTGACTAACAGGGTGTCACTTTTGACACATATTTTAACCAGGCTAGCTCCTACTCTAATAGATCACATTACCCTATCCTTGGAGCCGTCCTGGCCTTGGCTGCAGGCCACTGTTTGAAGAAGCCTTTGATAATAGCATCTTTCTACGGTCTTTGAATGTTGTTGTTGTGCCTGCAAGGACCTACTTTGTATATACTTTCATACTACGGCTGTACCTGAAGAAGAACTGTGGAAATATTCTGCGTACAATAAAGAGATATTGACAAGCTATAGCTCACGTCCAACAGTCATCAGCCCAGTCTATGTCAAACCTTCTAGGATCAGCCTGCAATATGTACAGCGACATACATGTAGACGTTATTAACAAACACTCAGATATACATTCACATATAAGACCCAGCCTACCCGTCTGAAACTGACTCCACCATAGCATGTTAAATAAACACCTTTTTCAGATCACGTTCCAGATCCGTGTAGTTGCTCATGGAAGGACCGAGGCTCCGCCAAATAACAAAGTTATCGGGTCGCACAAGGATCGCCCCACCATCAGTGATTCCCCGGACCTTGGCCCAGACGCCGTCACAGTTCTGGTATAGATCGGAATGGGTTGACTGAGGATGCGCCCCGATGGCCGCAGTTCCAATACGGAGGCCATACTTTTTGGTCAGGGCATCTGCTGCCTTGATCCACTCATTGCCCGCTTCATCTGTGATCAAGACCAAATCATGCTGCTTACCTGAGCCGATGAGGTCGTGCGTTGAGATAGTCTTGCCACCCCGTTCGATCCAGGCGTGTGGCAAGCGGTGCCCAGGTCGCGTGGTCGGCACATAAATCTTACCTCCTGGATCCTCTCTCGGAGCAGTAGTGCCGTCTGGCACTACAGCTCCACTAGAGTATACGAAACCTAACTCGATATTATGTGCGGAAAATTCGACATCTTGAGTATTAAATACGCGTTGCAAATGATACCGAGCAGTCTCTCCTTGAGGAGAGTCCTCAAAGAGGCGTGACAAGCGTTCTTGGTTGTTAGCTCTTTGTCCGGGAGCCAAACCCAGTGCAGCATTGAGGACAAAAGTGTTGTTATAGGCATGGTAGGCCCAATCGCAATTACGTCGACCAATTGGGCGGCGCTCAGCATCGTACGTGTCGAGCAAGGGTGGTTTTGCACGGCCATGAAGAACAAGCGCCAGCTTCCAGGTCAAATTATGGGCATCTTCTATCGCGGTGTTTAAGCCCAACCCGGTTAATGGTGGACGCCGGTGGGCAGCATCTCCGGCGATAAACAGACGACCTTGGCTATATTTCGTGGCCAGTCGTCGCTCCAGGATCCAGTGGCTGACCTCCAGAATTTCAACTTCAAGTTCTGGAGCCTTGAGCAGTTGTCGGATCTGGGGCAGCAGATCCTCCGCGGTGTACGTTCTGTCGCTGACAGGGTAGTCATAATGGAAGACCCATTCTTCGGAGTGCCGATTCCAGGTTGGACCCATTTTGATCAGCGTGCCATGATCAAACTCTCCCTCGGGGTCGGGATTCACATAGTGCGTGATCAACGTGCCATCTAGGATGTGTTAGGGACATATCCACCCATTCACCGGTAAAGGCTAGCCACTTACCACCACAATACTTGGACAAATCCGCCCGGACATACGCGCTTGCAAATTTGACGATGTTAGCCGGCCCTTCCATCTCAACACCCATCTGGGGGCCGACAAGCTTTCCACCATCTGCCCCAATGAGGTACTGGGCCCGGTATGTTGCGATTGACCCGTCGGACGCCTTAACGGTCACAATGACACCATCGCTTTGCTCACTAATATGTTGGACCGAATGGCTGAAGAGAATCCGTCCCGGGTTACGTTCCTCCGCCACCTGCCGGAATACTGGTTCCAAACGAATTAAGGGCAAGTTAGTCGACAACTCTGGCCCATCTTTTCGGTAAGTTTCACCCTCCGGTGTGCCGAGTTGGCCGCCAAAAGCCGGCATCGTCGCCAAGAGGCGGTTGTCAAATGGACCATTACCTCCAGGCGGGGTACGCCAATCGGTGCGACTCAGGTTCCCGGTGGGACAGCTGGTGGCTTTGATATGTTCGGCAACATTGTGCTGGCGGAAAACCTCCATGGACCGCTGGTTGATATAGTGGGCCCGGGGGAGTCGCGATGTTCCCGGGTGTTTCTCAAACAAAAAGTGCTCCACCCCATGATCAGACAAGAAAATCGACGTTGTAAGGCCGCAACCACCGCCACCAACAATCACGACGGGGACGTCAATGACGGGTTCGACGATGCGATGCGTGCCATTGGCGATGGAACCCATGATTTTCATGCGAGAATAATACAAAAGATGTAAGAAATGCTGCGACTTCGACACTGTTGTTCGAATGACTGAGTCTTTTGGCCACTGTTTCAATCCACTTCATCTACTATATAAACCGCCTTCACCTTGATATTCATCCGGTCTGATGATCTTCAAATTCCCAATCGGGTTCGGGCTCGGGTTCGGGCTTTGACTCGGCCTCCGCAGGATCAACCAAGCATTGACCAGATTAGACAACCCAAGACGGGACCTAAAGAAATATTGGCTCTATTGAATTCCCCGCATCTGGTCGGGAATCCTGCCAATGTGGAGCTGGTTTTCATGTATTGCAGCCGTAGCAAATGGCGGGGGTTTCGCCAAGCGGTGATTACCCAACCCCCTTTTTCCCCACTGGCCAGGGATTTCAGATTTCCAATGCCTTTGTGACTGACTTGTTCCTTCGTCCGACGAGATTATGGCCTGCCGAAGCTGTCGCACGCGCAAGGTCAGGTGTGACCGAACCCGACCCTCGTGTAAGAACTGCATGCAGCGTGGAGACGAATGCATCTACATCGGCGAACGGCGGAAGCGACGGAAGCTGGACGATGGAAGCGCGGACTCATTGCCTCAGGACGCACACGAACGTCCACCGACGGAGCCTCAGGAGACGGCGTCTCCTCTAGTGGTCCGTCACAACCAGTTTCTCTATATGAGCGATTTGGGCTCTGTATCAAGCAGCACCGGTAGCGTTAGAATAACGGTGGCTGAGTCAACTACGGACCCATGGCAGGAGGAACTTCTCGATCAAATCCTGGATGGCGACGATAGTGACCCTCTCAGGGACCGCCACCCAGCCATATGGATGCGTACGGACGATGCAGAGGAGTACTCGGGTCCCTCTTCTGGAATTGCAGGCATCTCGGACTTGGGGCTAAAGTGGATTCGGAGTCGCGTCCCCGAGTCTGACGAATTGTGTCGCACCATTGAGTACGTGCGAGAAGGCCTTATGACGCATTTGCGACAATGCATCCCACGACAATCGTTTCCCAATCCCGAGATGTCTGCCGTTTGGACGGCTCTTCCACCACCGCATACTGTCCGCAAATATGTGGACACGTATTTCTCGACCGTGCAAACGGTCTTCCCGGTGATCGATGCAGTCCTTTTCGATGAGATGCTGACTGAATGGTACCAACAGCCTTCATGTCAAAGTGATTCCTGGAAAGCCCTATTAAATGCGGTGCTGGCATCGGGGTGCCGAGCCGCGTTATCGAATGACACGGCGTCCGCCTTCCAAATTTCTAGCAGCCAGTCGTGGGGGCTATTTCAGAATGCCCTTAACTACGAACCAAAGCTGGTGCATAGTACCACGGATCTATTGGCTGTCCAGGCACTCGTAGTCATGGTTGTCTTCGCACAGGGCATGTCGTGCTCACAACGACTGGAATACATTCTCTGCTCCACTGCCGCACGGTTAGCACATAGCTTGGCTCTCAACCGACATGTCCCAAGAAAGTGGCGTATGTCCGAACGCGAACAGCGTGAGCGTCACCGTCTGTTTTGGGTGATTTACTGTCTTGATAAGAGCATCGCTTTGCGCTCTGGGCGACCACCGGTGATCCATGATGAAGACATTAGTTGTCCCTTCCCGCGGGATGTCCGATATGGAACGGCAAAGGTAGTCTCCATGGAAAGGGAAGTAAACACTGAAGAGGTCTTCTTCGATTTTTTTCTTTGCTTGGCCAAGTTTTATCGCATATGTAGTCTTATGATGCAAAAGCTATACTCGACTCTAGCCCTCTGTCAGCCAACATCCAGGCTACAAACTGTGGCGAATGGAATCCTGACGCGTCTGGAGAAATGGCGTGAAAGCATTCCTGAGCGATTTCGACCCGGTCAGTCCTTCTCCCGTCTACCTATGGGTGGTCTTCTTCTACGCATGCAAGTGCTGGTGCTGCATTTCTCTTATTATTATGCCGTTTGTGCTGTCTACCGCCGCTTCACACCTATGTTTCTACAGGGCAATGAAGAGGATAAGGCGGCAGAATGTACTCCGCAAGGCTCGTCAGTCACACATATTGAAGCGGCTAGGTCGATGGCCCTCCTAACAAAATATCTCGATGTAGAGAGCTATACCCCCGCTTGGTATGTTGAGATAGATCGATTGTCTTTATCCTACTCCTCTATATTCACTTCTGACGTCGATATAGGCTCCTCTTTTATTATCCAACAACTGCACTAGCGACTATATTTATGCATACGGTCACAGCGCCATTGTCGGTATCTGCACTTAGCGATATTGCCCTGATGGAGGCCGTGGCCGGCTTTTTCGGTCGCCTCGAATTCATGACTTTTGGAGAGGCTGCGTTCACCAAAACTAGCGAGTTCGCGCGTCAGGCACGATGTATCGTAGAAAAAGCTTTGAGCCAGAACCAGAACAAGCGACGTGTCCTCGGTGAGTCTACCGGGCAGAAAGAAATGCTGCATCCATCCTCGGTGGCGCTTACCAGTGAAATGAAAGATACTCTGGGTAACCGACGCCCAGGCATCACGGTCCATGATAATGAGGAGGATCTCACTAACCCCTCGGCCCAACCGATGGTCCTCGAGCAAATTACCTCGACCTTGTCAACCCAGCTGAGACATAGCGACTTGAATTGCACAGGTTCGCAAGTGACTGATCCAATCGCAAACAGGTCTGGGGGCGGATGGAATCCCCCGGATTTTGGACACACGCCTTCAAGTCTGTGTAATCATATGACAGACGACATCGATCTATCTTTTGTACATCTCCCTGGTGGGCATTTGTCGGATGAATGGCTATCTGCAACCCGGCTAGACCTTGCTTGACCTCCGCGTCTCAGGCAAGAACACAGCAGACCAACCTCTTGAACTCTACTGTTACCGAACACAATTGTTTGACGAACCATAACTCCTGTTACATGGTAATTAAAGTAAAGAAACCCCATTCTGGCTATCATATCTTTATAGTGAACTATCAAGCTATCATGTATTTAGGAACGATGGCCTTGGATGCCCTAGGCAGAGCAGTCAGATAGTGGTATTTTGCAATCATGACTGATCGCATCTTCACCCGAGCCTCTTAGCTCGCAGTTTTCGATCGACTACTTGAAGCTTCACATTTGCTGCTTTCACTTCATTGATAGGAACCAAGCCTGTAATGCTTCGTGGGCCATTATTTCGACGTCATCCTACTTCTAGCCACATCCACAGTACCAATCGACCGGTTCTCTCACCCAAAGGAAGCCAAGGAGGGAGTCAGGCAATGAGCTTGAGCTTCAATCGCCATCTTTCTCCCACCTTCCCAGGAAATCTTCTTTCGCTCTGCCGTGTCCCTCTAGTCTATAGATCTCGGAGAATATCGAAGGCATATTTGAATTTAACTAAGTCTCAATCCCTGATAAAATGACTTTCTTAATGTCCACCTTGTGCTCTCTCACTGTAAGCTGATGCGCCCTTGACGGTGATCTGAAATGATATGGCACGAGAACTTTAACACATATTGCAGCAACCTGCTATGATCTCTGAGGATGGAATATCGGTATGGTTGTTGTAATATGTCTTACGGAACTCTTGGTCCTGATCCTGTAGCAAGTTTAAAAAATATACAGATACACCTCTTGCAGAGCATTGTGGAGACTATAGTTTTGATATACAATGGAGTTGTGGAAAGATTGGGGTGGTCACGTTGAGCCATCTCGATTGGGCATCAATACTACGGGGCTGAGGGGTTGATTTTACAACCCAATAAAAGCCAGAACCCTGTATATACTTTCTCTGAATTTGATGTTTCTCGTAGTAGATAATGTAATGGGTAGGCCAACCGCACACTCCTGTATTCTATATATCGTGGCACTTTTATAAACCCAACAAGCCGTACCAGTGCACAAGCATTGCATAATTCTCCTGTGTAATACCCTATTCAGTCTTGTAACATATAGCTTCACACGGTGTGAGAACTATACCCTTGGCATTTTATATGGGATCCCATATACAGCCATTTTGTGTTCTGCAGTAATTCAGATGTTTGGTCTGGTCTGTCTTTTGAGCACTATTCTTCACTGTGTATATCTTTTAATTACTTTGCAGCAGTCCAAGCCTTTTAACTGACCCTATTAACTTACCCTAACCTAGCCGTTTGCCAGTCTATCTAGATTATTTATATTCAGTGGCTTCTCCTCGGCACCACTTCACATAACTGTTTTATAATAGGTCTGGTCTATTATAAATGTATTTTACGATGGTATTCGACACGCACGTATTCTGTACAGAACTGGTGTCACCATCTATACTCTTTGATTGTTTCAGCAACCTCTGGTGTAAACCAAAGCTATTCCACGGTTGTAAGTCGGTGGTGGCGAGTCACGGGAAGGTGACGGATCTTTATCGGCCCGAAGCCGCCAACACGCCCTGCCAAGGAATCTCCGTATATACATATTAGTTGGACACCAGTGGAGCAGCAGCTACGTAAATTGAACCATTCGCTTCACATCTACCGGAAGCTCACAATCGAATTTCTCTTTATTTGTTGATAAGATAAAGATAGACTATATTTACTGACCTTCGCCGTGGGCGAAGCAGCATCCTCAATACTGCATTTCAAATGAACACGCTTATCCGACGGTGGTTGCTTTGCTCGGCATAGACTAGTGCGCCATTCCTTTGATGGCCGGATTGGTCGCGGAGCAAAGTTGCCGCCGCAGTTAGGGCAGACGTTGGCTAGTTTTGTCTCCGCGCAGTCAGCGCAGAAGGTGCACTCGCAACAACATATGCGCACCTCTCTTGACGATGGTGGCAGGTCCTTGTCGCAGTATTCGCAGTTCCGGCGTAGTTGGAGCATTATGATAGCTTGAATTGTTCCCTGCCAACTACCTTGATTGCATGGTTTTTTTGCGTCAAAATGGTGCCAGTGGTGTAAGTAAACCACCCTGGGGTGTGAGTAGGCCTAGGAAATGACCGCAGTCTAATTATACAAAACATAAGGGATCATGAATGAACTGAGTCAACCTGTCCTAGTGGTAAGAGCCCGTCTCCTTAGTTCGACATTATCACAAAGTGATTGACGAAAAGAAAGTTGATTTCCCAAGTCCTACTGTCAGCGATGGGACTCCAGTATGTCATAGCCTTGCCAGGTCGGACGGTGTGGGTATCCGCCGGCAGAATGGCTCCGAGCTAATCTTTTATGTATGTAACAGACATCGTATTATCTCCGAGTGCCACTCTGTTGTTGCAAGGGCAGTTAATAAGGTTTGAAAAGTGGGTCTTGAAATATATGCTTAAATTCCATGTCTGGTAAGGTTTCAAATATATGGTTCATGAAATTATATGACGACCTGTGCCACGGTCTAGTAGCTGATAGCCGGTCTAGGCTTTGTTTGCCGTCCGATCTGTGGAGTGTATGGTGCCTATTGGTGTAGCGTGCATCAGCTGAGCACATGGTGTACGCGGCTTCAAGCCCTAACCAAGGATTGTCGTTAGCCATCACTCCAGTTATAAACCTGTGCCAATTGGAACTATTTTGACACGACCCAGCCGGAGACACCACCAAGAATATAACTTTTTCTTAGTAGCCACTTCTTCAATCGCACAAGACCGACGGGTTTATCCCAAAAGAACTGAGTTACAAGGTCGACTGGCCATTGGCAACACAGTCAGTAGGATCTCCCCCCCCAGCCATATTTAACACACTTTGGGCACCACCAGGTCAATCCACAGGTCAACCACGGGATCCCTGATCATGGGATATACTAGATTTCTCAGGTGCAGAGAAAATAGTCGATCATCAACGTCATCACTTGGAAATAACGGCGAGAAACAGCTCCGTCCCACAAATTATGTACTTTCTCCTCGACATCTTGCATGTGACAGGCTCAAGTTGCGCCACTTTTGAACCTAGCTGTAATCTTATATGACTTCATATCTGGCCACCGATCAGCATATATATGGGGAAGATGTCTCTAGAAAGATATGAGAAACGGCTGCACAGGTCCTGAACTCGTCAGGCAGGAAACCCAAAAAGAACATCGCAATCTATTTTCCACAACCAGCATACCCAAGTTGATGATTCTCTGACGCTATTATGTACATTAATATAGCGCCTGCAACTCTTATACTATCCGTGTGCGCTGCTGCTGTGGCTGCTACAGCAGCACACGGACCCAAACCCAAACCATGTGGGACATACACCACAGGCGAGCTCTGCACGACAGATCCCGCCTGTGAGTTTATCTGCGCGAACTGGTGTGCATATCATTGCAGCGGCTCCGCAAATTCTCCATATACGTTCAAGTGCCAAAAGGGCTATTGCGAATGTACTTGTTACACTTAAACGGCAGACGGTATACGGGTAATCCTGCCGCTCAGGATTATCCGGACACAAGATGTGCAGATGTGTACTTGTGTTCGTTAAATGACGACTATGCTGTTATGAATTTTCTTTTCCAGGAAAAGCTGAGACTGTCCTGCATTATGATTGTGGCTTGTGATGTACCGGGTGTATATTTTTGCAGCTAGGGCACTGAGGTCTTATTTATTAGGATGCGTTAAAAAAGCTCGCATATATGCTATCTAGTTCTCTTTTCTTAATGATCAGTTTGATGCATAAAGCCGATTTACTATTTTTGACCAGCTCACTCTGTCCAATCCTCTTTCAACACTTATCTCCCTTATAAAACGTAGCTTTGAGAGGAGCATTCTCGGTCCCATACTGTATTTTGCATATTTCGGCAATTCCTGAACTGGTGGTAATTGAGATGATCAAGATGCTAGGCCTGGGAAATCGACGGCCGTGGAGGTAGAGTGTATAGAAGGTCCGTGTAATATACAGTATTATGCATTATATAACCGTTCTAGAAAAAAAAGGACAGGGACCATCACTTGAAACAGGGTATCCTACGATTAACTCTATATGCTGGAGTGTTTTGTAATACGTTGCGCCAAAGATTTCGTGTGTGTGTGTGTGTTGGTGGAGGGGCAGAGGGGGAGAATCTGTTTTCGACTCTGAGTGTACACCGTTTTTGTTGTGATACTGCAACACTATGCCGCATTAGCCATTATAGATGTATAGCTCCGCGTTCATTTTCAGTATTGAATTAAGTGTTATGAGGAGGGAAAATATGGACGAAATCGCCCGGTGGCTGAAAGGAATCCCTCCTATGGAAGATAGTTGAGTATATTTGATTCACACTCCGGCAGGCCACCCTGGCTTGGTGATAACTGTAGCCCTTTCTTTGAAAGGGCCGGCACATTACCTCTGGTCCTACTGATGGCATTATCAAGATATGGAACATTAGAACAGGACCGTACCTGAACCCTTCATGTGTAGAGGAGCCAATCAGTGCCCTCGCAGCTCATAGATACTCGACTTACTGAAATAAAGCTCTTATTCACTAGGTCTGAGCTTCCAGCCTTGCCGCCCGCTCGTTCCATGACCTCCTGCTGTCCTTCAAAGTCTCGAGAATGCATTAGTTGGTACAACCTTCATGGAGTCATTGACAAAGATCACCCTCAAACGGTTTGCCTTGTTTTCATTGTTTTGGGTACCCATTATATCAGTTAATATCGGACAGAAATTGATCATGGCTTTCGTGCGCGTCTGCATTGTTTTGCCTGAATCTAAAATGGGAGTTTCTGGGCAACTCACTGTGGAGATTTGGTCACGGGCGTTGCTCGGACTTTAACCCTAATGATCGATCGGGATGTCCCGCCAGTATGATATCGGTGGTGTCTTATATAAGTAGGATGTGGCCATTAAATCGGCACTTCTTTGTACTGAACGCTCATTCTATTATTCGGGAAGCCAGTATATTATACCACTTCTGGGCCTCTTTCGCTGTTATAAGCAACATTATGTTTCTTATAATGCTACTGAGTAGTACATGGTATATCCTTCCAAATTTGTTGGAGCTGAATGAGGCTTCGGGGCCAGTTAAACATGATGGACTGTCCCACGATATTGTCAGTATTTTTGAGAGACCGATGTCGGACGCAGTATGGATTAAACGCTGTGGTTAATGCGGCAGACGGAAAAAGATTGGTTGCGGCTTTTATATCCGAGCTTCGATTCTCGACTCTGATCAAGAATTACTGATCTAGTTTATCCAATGGTATCTTTTAGAGGGAAGGCTTATGCCTTTACTGGAGGTGTACTTGGAATCGAGCTGAAGATGGCTAACTTGCTGGACCGGCTAGGAGCTTTGGTATCTCTGCGCGATCTTTAGATAGATATAGTGGACCAGTATGAAACTTTATTATATGATTCAAAGGACCATCTCTTCACAAAGAAGGCCGGCGTTTTAAGGCATAGAGATGTGGAGAGCTAGACCGTTGATACTGCTACAATATCCAGTTGACTAAATAGGCCGCAGAATGGATTCCGGGCCAATGTAGGTCGCTCGGACTCGCTCCTTCAAATATCAGATATTCTTCATAAAACTAGAATTAGGGTTTGGTGTAGACAAGATATATCCTGATCCAAACGATAAGCAGAGCTCAATTAAACCAGAGGGAATCGTCTCGAGAGCATCCGTTTGGCCCTGCTCTTAGAAGGCTTGGTGGCACAGTAGACGAGCCGCCGCTGAGCTGAACGTTTTCTCGATGAAGTGACGAAGCCAGCTGTATCACTGGGGCGAGCCTGTGTGTCTGCAATGGACATACCTGGTATCTATGCACCGGCTATCTTCAAGTCTGGATAATTCTTTTAGCACGGAATCTTCCGAGGATCCGCCGCGGGGCTAATCGGATGCCTTACCGGCCACAGAGCACTTCTGTCATTTCCACGACATCAGGTCTACGTCCATCATATCTCACGTCCCCACCCATACTCTCAGAGCCACATGATGGATGGTAGTCTGAATTGCCGATAAAACGGTTGTGCATGCACTAGAATCGAGATGGGCCTTGGGGTGCGACGGAGATGACACACGCATGATCTCAGAGTGACACCGACAAACTCTCAGCGGTCCACGGCGTTCTGCCTCAAAGCCAAGAAGCTATAACACCCCTTGCGCTACCGTTCCAACTTCCAGATACTATTGTACATGTCCAATTCATTGATCCTCACAGATCGTATCAAATATCACAGTCGCAATGTCTCGTCAGTTGTGTATCACCTCCGTGGACGGTCACACCGGCTTCTTGATTGCGGAACTAATCTTGACGGACAATAAATTCAAAAAGACCATTGGGTCCGTCACCGGCTTGACACTTCATCCGGATGCCCCGTTTTGCAAGGAGCTATCCAAACTTGGCGCCAAAATTGTTCCGCATAAACCCGGTCGACTGAAAGAGATGGTGTCATCGCTTCAGGAGGTTGGAGCCGATACAATATGTCTCATCCCCCCTGCGCATCCCGACAAGTTTGATATCACAGAAGAGCTTATCGAAGCGACAAAGAAGGCCAATGTACCGAATGTATGCTTTCTCAGCTCCGCTGGTTGTGATCTCGCAGAAAGAGACAAACAGCCCAGACTGCGAGAATTCATTGATTTGGAATCCCGCTTCATGGCGTCCAAGGGGGATCCGTCGACATCTACTGGCAACTCTCCAGTCATTATACGGTGAGTGACGGAATCCCGATCGCATGTTCTATCTAATCCGTTTCGACCTTCTTTGCAACCTGTTTACGCATAA
Source organism: Aspergillus caelatus (assembly GCF_009193585.1). Lineage (NCBI taxonomy): Eukaryota > Fungi > Ascomycota > Eurotiomycetes > Eurotiales > Aspergillaceae > Aspergillus > Aspergillus caelatus. The sequence goes on along the minus strand of NW_022475314.1, from coordinate 135,029 downwards.
CTAGACCTGGCTTTTACGCAGAGAACCTATTGCTCTACTCCCGGCAAGCGCAGGAAGAAGGCATACTTCCCCTTCCCACGGGTAAAGATCATAAGTTCGCTCCAGTCGCTCTCGGAGTAAGTATCTCGGACACAGGGAAGGCGCCATACTGACTATGCTAGGATGTGGCCCAAGTTGCTGCCTACGTTCTCACCGGGAAGGGCAAGCATGGATTCAGCGACAGACATAGGGGTCAGTTGATGGTTCTCACAGGTATGAATCGTCACAGATCTTTGCTGCAAAACTAACTGGCATTACCACAAGGCCCACTACTCACTACTGGTGATGAGCTTGCCTCTGCGGCTAGTCAAGCCCTGGGTGAAAATCTGAAGTTCGAAGACATATCGGAGTTCGTATAACGTATTGGTCCGCTATTTTCACAAATGTTTTCTAACGTCAGTCAACAATCCCAGGGCGGAAGCAAAGAAGGTTCTCCACGCGCAGTCGGCCAGCGATGAGTCTGAGGTTCAATACCTTCTTGAGTACTACTCCTTGGTCCGTGAAGGCAAGACCAACTACATATCGACCACAGCTTTCCATGATGTGACGGGTGGGCACCCACAAGAGCCTCCAGATTTCTTCAAAACCTACGCACAAGAGTTCCATGCCAAACGTGGTCACAAAAAGCGGAAACTGAGTGGGGATAAGTAACGTCGGCGTTTCGTTTTCCATTGTCTGTATTGCGAATTTGTAATTGATGCTTCATGACTATGGAAACATAATCATTTTTTCCACTCACTGTCAAGGATGTGACGTCAGATTGATATAGTCTAGAAGGGATTAACTCGTTCTTTGTGCTCGCCATTGGACAAAGAGTGCACACAAAGGTGGCGTTGGCTCTCCAACCTTTGTACTCATCAGCTCTGACGTGAGGGCTGATCATCATCCTCAAACTACCAGGTCATAGACTACAGTTGCATGTTTCATTTGTCGAACACATTTGTTGCAAAGTATCCGATCTTTGCGATCCGGGACGTATCAGCCCTGTCTATGAATCGCTAGAACATGTCTAATAGATCCATTATCTGATTTCGACATAGGCCCATGGTTCTCTTATCTATCGCCTTTGTTCATGGACCATCACAAAATCGTTAGCTCGCCAGTCGTGTCTCTTTCAAAGTCGTATAGCCAACGTATTGACGTGCACCTGTGATCCAGTCGCCAGTACAGGTTAAATCACGCTCGTTGGTACGGTCTGCTGCTTTACGTACAGTTATGAAACTAACTTCGTTTCCCCTGCGGTAAGATTAGTTCAAGGGAGAAGGATTTGGTAATCGCACAAAGCAAGCCTAAACACGGTTCACTTACTCAATGCATGGATTGTGTTCCGTATCGATCCAATCCGGAGATAGGGCTTTACGGGTTACATTTTAACGGTCAAACGGTCAAGTGGCTTACGGCCGAGTATGGCATAAAAGGCGCGCGCGCTGCGATGTGTTGGCACCTGCTTAGAAACCGCTCGACGAGACTATCGGGCGAGTCTCCATGTTTACAGTAGGTATATACATCCGAACAAGTTAGTCATACACAGTTAGGGGTTGAGCATTATTCGGATATTAGCCAGACGCAATTTGGCTCGAAAGCCCGATAGCCGATAGTATTCAAAGCCCGACACATCAACTGAGAAACGGAGAAGACGAAACCGGCATTATTGCAGAAACGAGTAACTCCGGGCCCCGAAGTATCAGTAATCCAACAATCAGCTTTGGTAGGGCTTGGATGATTTTTATCATGACGGATATCTGGGCTTCTATAAAGCGGACGAAAGCTCGGGAGCTTTAGACGAAGGTCTCCAAGCAAAAGCATCATCTTCCCTTGTGATTCGAGAACTTTGTTTGCACAATTTAGTCACTACACTTTCCGTCCTTGGTTTCTATCGCTGCAAGATGGCCTGCACGACTCATGACGTGGTAATTGTGGGAGCCGGTCCAGTTGGACTCTTCCTCGCTTGTGAACTACGCCTTGCCGGTCTCTCCGTTCTGGTGGTTGAGAAACGAAAAAGTTCTGACGGCATGGCAGAGACACGTGCATTTGTCATGCATGGTCGATCTTTGGAAATACTCGCTTCTCGTGGTCTGCTTAACTCTTTCCTTGAAGCAGGGCAAAAAACCAACTGGTGGCATTACGGCGTTCTCGACACTCGACTTGATTACAGCGTCTTTGGCCGTGAAACAAACGAGAACTATGTGCTACTTGTTCCTCAGTACAAGACCGAGATGGTCTTATTCCAGCGCGCCGTGGAGCTGGGTGTACAGATACTCAAAGGTGTCCATGTGGATTCAGTAGGCGACTTGGGGCCTTCTGTCGTTGTGAAGGGCGCCTACTCTGATAACCGGCTATTCACTGCCACCGGGAAGTACCTCGTCGGTGCGGACGGCGTTCGCAGCACGATTCGCAGACTCGCCAAGATTGAGTTCACTGGCAATCCACCTGTTAATACTGTCATGAGTGGAGAGGCTACACTGGGCGCGGCTATGCCGAACCCTTACATTGTTCACAATGAGCACGGGTTGGTTATCGCTGCTGATCTGAAAGTCCCCAGCGGAAGGACCAGGCTCAATGTGTTTGCGAGTGATCGTGGCACGCTTCCTGAATCAGTTGAAGTGACTCTGGAGGAGATGAATCATAGCCTCCAGAAAATTACCGGTGTTGACTACGATCTGTCAAACCCCTGTATGCTAAAGCGCTTCAGTAACGAACAACGGCTGGCGACAAGGTATCGCCAAGGCCGCATTTTTCTTGTCGGAGATGCATGCCATAAACACCTTCCAGCCGGCGGTCAGGGTTTGAATGTCGGCCTCCAAGAAGCTCTGAACTTAGGATGGAAGCTGGCGGCCGTCATCTCCCAGTCTGCCCCCGCTTCATTGCTCGATACGTACGAAGAAGAACGATGGCCGATTGCCAAGGCCGTTGTTGAAAACACAACATCACAGTCCCTCTTATTCTTTGCCTCTTCTGGTCCCGAATGGGCGGTCAGGGCAGCGGTCGACAGGCTTCTGTGTGTACCAGAGGCCAATATGAGTCTGGCTAGGGAAATTAGCGGATTTTCTGTCGCCTACCCCAAGTCGCTCGGCATGATACTCCCAGATGGATGGCAAGCCCTACCCGAGAGCATCCAGGGAAGGCGTGCTTTGAATGTAAAGATGACATTACCGGAGGGGGTGGTCACTGAACTTCGTGAGTACACCCAAGATGGGCATTGGATCCAGTTGCACCTCCCTGGGAAGCATACCATTGAACTCCGGCCTCCTCCGGCATTTGGTAGCTGGACTACGGTGGTGGAAGCTGTCGACATGCCGGATGAAGAAGCGAGGACGAGCCTGTATATGTGTGGAGTTAAAGAGATGCTGATCCGCCCGGATGGCTACTTGGCCTTTGGTCGATTAGACGAATAGGGTTGGATGCAGGAAAGGAGGGGAGGGGGGCTATTTCTTAGTCGTCACGGAGCAATATCCTATTTCAAGAGACGAGAAAACAAAAAGCCCAGGCACCGGAAGGCAAAGGATGTAAGGTGAAAAATGGAAAAAAGGAAAAATGAATATAAATATAAAACTAGCAAATCAGGGAGTTCCCCATTTTGTGCGTGTCTGTGTATCTAGCTAGATCTGTTAGTACCCATCCTTTAATTAAATATAGTGAAGTATTGACCGCAATCATTACAAGTACATACCATTGCTATTTGGGCTGGGTAGGGGAGATTAATGGGATGTGTTGTGCTGAAAGGGATCCTGAGTCCGACAAGGATGTCTATAGTAACTAATTTAGTAAGCCTCTACGCAACATCCGTGTAATGCCAATTTTTTATCGCTCTCTGGTTAGATAGCCCCCCCGGCAATTCCAACGCAAATACTTAGCTGGCTCGTCTTCCCTGCCCCTCTTTCCTTAAACAATTCTTGCATATCAATATAAAGCCGTCTCACCTGAATATAAATAGCCCACTCGTCATGATTTCCATGCGCTCGAGATCAAGTCCCAGCTACCTGTAGTAGGGGAAAAGTAAGGTGGTAGGCCAATGAAGCTAGCACATTTGACAAGTACCGGTAGGGGGGGCTTGTCCCTCCCGGGTGGAGTTAAGCAAGCAGTGGTAGATATGACACGATACTTCTCCCATAGTGGCTGAGAGAGTACATGCTGGGTTAAAGGTAATGATGTTTCTCGGAGTACTCTGAACTCTCTGGCTCTCTTGATCCACGCTCCTATGGCATAGTGAGCGTAGAACGACTTGTACATCAGTCTAAACCAATGAACATGCAAACCGCAACTCAAGTTAGACTTCGTTTCGAAGCGATTTACCTACGTCTTCGCCTGAAAAGTCAAACCATATTCACTATGATTTGGAGCACTCCTCGTACTCTGGTCAAAATGCCTCTGGCTCAGATTTGAGCCGTCGTGACGACGGCCGAACAACAAATCTTGCCGAGTTCTGATAATGCCGATAACACCGAGACTGCCAAATACGGCAACTTTGACCGACTGGCATGCAAGCGCAAGCTCGGCGTTTTCAACATTTTTCTCGCTGATAATTTTATGCCTGCTGATAGGAAGAAAGTACAACCAGGAGTCACTGTACAGTTTGGGGTTGGGGACTGGTATAATGGGAAACTGTAGATCAACATAATACTTTCAACCGTAGCCGCCCCAGCTAAAAGAAAAACTCCGAGTAGGATAAAAGAGATGAAATGAATATATCCCGGTCGGAGTGTAGTCCACAAAGACAGAGCCATACAGATAGTCTATCCAGTAACCGTAGGGAATTCCGTGATGTTACTCCAAAGTCACTTTTTTCGTGGTCGCAGCAGACGAGGAAGCCTTGTTCTCTCCACTGCACAGTTATGGATACTTTGAGCTACAGTATGACAGAGGACCATCCAGTGGTCGGTGGTCGGTGCGCGCCCATTGCTCTGAGTACCATTACGAATAATAGATCCTAGAGATGCCCAACAAATTCACACACCCGTGCAACAACATATCACTAAAGTAGGTTACGACCCCGAGAATACTCTTTACTGCTGAAATGTTAAGAGCATGTCCTGACGGTACCTACTAAATATAGAAAGTAAATCTTGGTTACTTTATTCGTGAGGATATATTTCACAAGCGAACTTTTCACCCTCTATGTCCCGTATAAAATGTCTTAACAACCTGAATTCAAATATCCCACCAACAATGAAGATTCAAACTTTGATTTGTTAGGATGTGCAATATATGCTGCCTGTATAAGATATTTTAAATTTAATAGAACATTTCAATATATTTTAAGCCTCTGTCTCTTGAGGTTTGACAAAATACACAAAACTTCAACAGTACTTAATATATAAGCCTCTCAAGAGTAGCTACCGCTTCTCTTGGCTTACCATTGCTGAGATATCCGATATTTGGAAGGGGTCGCTTTATATGGGATAGAGTCAAGAGGGCTGAAAATATCGCCCGTGTGGAACACTCGCCTGTTGGATTTGTTATAACTAAGTAATTGCAGAATTCGTAGATGAGTAATGCCGCGACGGTGGTATTAACGCAGGGTAGAAGTGGAGGATCATCCTAAGATCTATACAACTAGGCAGGGGTAGAGGGCAATCTCACCGTGACATTGAGCACAGGAAGTCAGTAACAACATAAATATATAGATTTATGCCCCGCAAGAAGATATTATCATTCATATCACGCTATTACCACTTCACGAGGCCCACCATTATCCAGGCGGTTATGATACATACACAGAATTAGAATAGACCCTGCACTTGCGTATAGATATACAGTATACCGTATACCATCTAAGCCGAATGACCATCCCATTTAGAACACTGTGTCTTGAAGGAACATCCCGAGGTCGAGTCAGCTATCAAATTCCCCAATGATCACAATTTCCTTTGGCCTAGGCATACCTTCACTAAATTAGCCCAAAGGGGAAGTTGGGTCGAGAGAGTTGAATAGATGCACGTGGAACGGCCTGGCCATTCAGCGTGAACTTTTATGGATGGCCGAAGATTAGGTTACTCCAACCTCGGGAGTCTTGCATAGCACGCCATATTGAAGGCGCACACGCAAGCAGAAGATCAGAGAACTCTACAATATAGAATCTAGAGCTAGCCCCCAATCACTCCCCAATTACGTTTACCTGTCCACCCATATTCAAGCAAAATATTCTCTGAGGGTCCTTGATCATCTTCGCCAAGAGGTGGGCGAATACGCTCAGGCCCCCCACAGATCCGCGGCGGATGGCGAGTTGGAGATCACATAGTTCCAAGGCTGGCTTGGCCGGAAATTGTGAATTTTACTCGATTCAGGCTTCGTCTTTCAACTCCAAACCGGCACACGGTAGGTAGTACTGTCGAAGCACTGGAATACGCCACCACTGGATATGTGGGTCCCGGGCCGGCTCGCAGCCGGATCCTTCGTCCGCTGGGCTCGCTCGTTGCCCTTGGTCTTGCGGATTTGAGCGACTTGGTATACAACTCGCCGTTGTGGGCCTGCCGCTTCGTCGTACTTTCTTGCAGGCCATTGATCGCCCCTGTTCTCTCGCCTACGACTACCTATTCAAGTGGGTAGCCACCCCGGGACCTAGCAGGGAGTGGTCAAATGGATTCATCTGGACTCTGGACGAAGAATGGAAGACCAAAAATGGAAAAGGACATAAACTGCCGAAGTCAATCTAGACGGATCATCGGGGAGAAACTAGCGCTTAACTTAGCTGGGTAATTGCCAGGGTCTGGGAACTACCCGCCAATCGTATTCGGTTCATCATTTCATGACACTGTTTATTGCAGAATCCAACCACATGCAGCCATGGGGCCCTGTGTTTGCCGGAGTCACATTGACGCTTTTAGAGGCTGCAGAATTACCGGCCCCACTGCAACTCCGCACGAGGATACGAGCTGGAGATGGTTCAGCTGTTTAAGGTAGGATCGCTCCTTTTTCGATTAACAAACCATTACCCCCTTCGGCTAGTGCTCACGAAGCGCGTAAGCAACTGTTGAACCATTGACACGCCTCGTCCGTCGTAAGGCAATAATGAAATACATATTTTGTATGGCGTGCGGACCCTGACTCCCTCGTTAGACAGGGCCAATACTATAAAGAGATGCTGGGAGATCGGGCGGCGTCAATTGCGGTTGTTTGGTATATTGATGTCGGAGTTGGATTTATCAATCCTCAGCGCATTCCCCTTCCAACATTCTGAGTCCAAAGATACATATTGTCAGATATTGTGAGGTTTTTCTTTTCTTTTTTTTTTTCCTTTCCCTCCCGGTCGTATTTCTTGTCGACCAGATGCTGGTGACAGACCACTCAGATCCATCGGAGCCCATGTCGAAGCGACGCTTGGCCTGTGAGCGCTGCCGGGACCAGAAACTCAAATGTATCCGGAGAGACGAGAATAACTTTGAGCCTTGTGTAAGATGCCTGCAAGCTCAGGCAGAGTGCATTATCAGTCTGCGAAAAACGCCGGGCCGCCCAGCAGGGCGCAATAATCCTTCAAGTCAGCACTGTTCTACCCGGGAGCCTCAAGAGTCTCGAACCAAAGGCTTGGACAACGGTAGGGCAATCGATTCCGTACTTGTCCCAGGAAATGGATTAATCCTACCGGAAGACCTATTTGGAATGGGCCCCACCTCCTCTCTGGATAGCGGCGGAAGTGACCCTGCTACGCTCTTCTCGTCTGTCTCCCCCCCGATGTACATCCAAGATTTTGCAGACTCACGATTCAAATACCCCGACCCAGCGACTGACTTCCCTTTTCTCTGGGGCTCATCAGGCGACTCAAGTTCGTTGAGTCGGTGCTCATCGTTTCACTTGCTGGACCAAACCTACGACCCTGGATTCCAACTACCGCGACTGCAACAACAACTTTCAAAACAATTATTTCTGCTCCGGTCAGTCTCATGGGATATTACAACGGTTATGAAGCTGGATTGCATCCCATGCAGTTGTCAAAGACAGCCAGGCGACGGAAGCCGAGAATTCAACCCGCTCTCCAGCACATTCGAGGTCATCTCCGAGTTTGAGCAGCTCCTCAGTATCGTAAGAAGTAGGATGACCGACCAAGAGGGGGCCAGAACACCGGGGTTCCGACAGGAAATAAACGTCTCCTATTCCTTAACGGCTATGTCCTGCTATTTACAGCTCGTCCTGATATACGATTGCATCATTTCCTACGTCCTCGACCAGGCATCCAGCAACCCCGTAGTGAGGGATTTCATCCTGAATTCGACGCCAAATATCTCGCTAGGGGGATTCGTCGTCCCCTCTCCGAAGAATGTTTTTGGTCCATTATTTGTACAACTCCTGCAGCTTAAAATTCGACCCATTGAGTGTGCGTTGGGGCTTCCTCAGGATTGCTGCATCTCAGAGGAGACCAATTGCGATAGTGTTTCCCGGGGACCCGGTCTTCTCGGCGGCAAACAGGGGGAGTCAATCTTAGCGGCACTGAAAGGATCATGCCTGGGAGAAACGGATGATACGAAGACCTTGGGGGTTATAGAAGCATTGAAAGATAAAATGACGAGAATAGAATCATTTGAGTAGCACAATCAACTTTTCCCCGAAACGACCTGTCTCGCAGTGTGCATCCCTCTTCTGACAAGGTGTAAAATATATTTCGTCCACACAGTCTGAACAGGCGATATTCCAATCACATCTTAAGAAGGTAACCCTGTAGGTCAGCACTAGGGTCGAATGGAGCCCAAAATATCTCACTTTTAGTAAACGTCTCTTGGTATCCTATACAGGAAATGGCTTTGATTGGCTTAAGAATAGACATATTAGTGTCGTGATTTTAACAATTTCATGGCAAGGCGCCGTCTTACAGTTAGGGTTATACAGGAGAGGAGAGCAATACTAAGCAACGGCACTAGTATTTTAAATAGGAGATAGTAAGTATAAATTGTAACACTCTCATATTCTCTGGTCTTTATCCTTCTAGTATTGCCTTGCGGGTTATATTTTTTCTCGGTCGGTGTTTTATGAATAAAATCAGAATTTGGCTGGAACCCTTTGTTGCTTTTATATTTAGCAAGCTTGCGATAGAGAAACACCTCAACATATGTACTAAAATAACTTAAATATACTATTAGTAACTTATTTCAGTACTGTAGACTCCATTCACGTTTTCTTTCTTTTATTTTTTAGAAGAAAAGTTATAATTCATAGTTTATACTAATCTACGGATTATTGTTTCAGTAATTCCTAAGTACCGCGAACCCGCGGGGCTTCCGATAATTCTGCTTGGTCGCTGAGAAAACCAGTCATTTTTTGTCCACTATCAACATCACGTTGCACTGTGATCTGCTTTGATGCATAAATTTGGCTACAAATCAAGTGGATTCAAAACTATGCCAACTAAATCCAAAAATTTTTCAGCGGAAAGGGAAAGGACCGATAAAATATGAGGTTAAAAAGAACACAAGAAAAAAAGAATTTGAGAAAAAGGACGGCACTCAATCAATTCATTTAACGTTAGAGCCTCTAAAACGAGGCAAGTAGTTCCTGCGCCATTCCTCCAGAAAGTGTTGTCTTTTCCTTTTGGATCGCATGGGGCAGCTCATACATCTCATACTTCTTCAGGTACCAGTGTTTAGCGCTAGACTCATCGCCGTCGCTGTCTTTGAACTCGGTTGAATCTGACGCCCGCAAGAAGTACGAGATGGAGTAGCGGTCTTCGTTTTGAATCCCGCCCAGAGGCAAGACACGATGCAGCGCGGAGCGAAGGCGTTTATTCGAAAGGAACCGCAGGGTGTCGCCGACATTGACGATAGCATGGCCTGGTCGTGGTTCGACGTACTCCCAGGCGCCATCGTTAGGTGAGAAGACCTGGAGGCCCCACTGCGGCGCGTAAAGGATGGTGAGGGAACCGATGTCAGTATGCATATTCTGACCAACCTGACTCGGGTCCTGAGCACCGTGGGGGTAGTGAAGGAAGTAAAGGGTGCTCTTGGAACGGCAGTCATCACGGTGGTAGGTCTCGAGACGAGAGTCCCCTTTGAGACCTAGCTCATCAGAAATGCAGTCGAGCAAAAGCTTCGAGATGAAATGGCAAGCGGCCGTGAACTGGTCGAACAAGACCAGGTTGTCCTGTGCAATGGAGGGAAGCGCCCATCGGCCATCCAGCTCGAATTTTCCAATCTGGTCTTGTTACAAATGCATCTGATAATACGGAAGAAAGTAGTAGCATACCTTAAGGGCCTCGAAGCCGTCTTTGAGCGATTCAACGGCTCCCGACTGGTTACCAACGGCCTTGAATCTGGTGTCCAAGTATTATTAATTTATTGTTCAGCCAAGCTCAGTTGTACGGTCTTGAAACTCACCCATGAGAGAGAGATACGGTAGGGGTCTTCAACTTCACATCTGCTGGCTGAGAAAACCATTCTTTGGTGATCCTGTCGATGTCGTACAGGTCTTTCCAGAACTTCTCAGAGCCTTCGCCCTGGAGATCGAGATAGAAGAAACCATCTTTCTCACAAGCTTTGAGAAGCTTCTTCAGCTCCGCCTCATCCTTATCGAAAAGGTTCGTGAACTGGATGGTAGAGAGATCCGCAGTGCGGACATCCTTATATTCGGCTGGACGGCTAACTGTCATTTTGAAGGGAGATAGAGAGCAACAAAAGTTTGATGAGGGGGAGTCAGATACTGCGAGTGTTTCCAGTGCTTGGAATGTTTGAGAATTGTTCATCTTTACCGAACCAGAGCGCCCTTATATCCTTTGACATCTTGATAACCTTGGTTGCCAACAAATTCTAGATTCTCGTACGATCACCTACATCATCCCACTAGGAGGAATAGACTTGGGAAACCTTTTTCCGGTTTCTGGCGGACCGAGGTTGGAATTTCCTCATCTGAGTACATTTTCAGCTAGGTGGTCTCCGAACCTTGCAGCCAAGGAGTTCCTGTCATCGGAGAGACGCTGGTAACCGGAGATTTTGCCTCCGTAAGGAAGGCACAGTCGGTGTCGGATGAAAGGATAGCCACTGGAATAGAAGAGATTCCGATTCATTTACTCTAGGCTGCTCTTTCACTGCGGGATACTACGCTCATTTTCGAGATATCCCCGAATCTCGGCCGGCCGGCGAGCGACGTAAGATGAACGTCGTCGACTCGTGCTTCGACTCACTAACAGTAGTTAACATTAGCTGGTAACTCGGAGATATTGTTCTGATCTCAATGGATCGCCTAGTTTGAGGGGTTAAAATCGGAGTCGATGCGGTCCAGGGCCAGACTGGGCGTAATTGGAGTCGGCAATCCCGAAAGGACATTTTACCAAGGATGCAATGTAGGGGTGGAAATCTTATGTTTGCTCAGTGGGCTTTACATTGGGATTGGGTGTACTGTGTGGATTTCAACGACTACGGTACAACAAATAAAAATATTCTAGTTAAAACACTAATCCTTCTATCCTACAATGGCTGAGTGAGCTCAACCACGCCGCCATCTAGTGCGAGACCACAGTCGTCGACCTCTCTTTCAGGCCGTTAACCTAGACGTAATCACTGCGCCTTGCTTCAATACCAACTAGCTTATGAAAAAAAAGCAAAAGAAGAAAAAAGAAAAAAGAAAAAAAACAACACAACGGAAGTTTTCGGCACTTAATATAGAATCTTCCTAGGCTACCATATGAAACGGACATACAAAGGCAAGAGTGGCACACATGAATTGACTCCAATCTACTCAATGTTGCGCGCCTGGGCCTTCAACCATCGCGATTGAAACCCCCTTCATGCCATCAAACTCCCTGTAGTCCTTCATACCTAAGTTCCGGCTAAAAAGATGCATTTTGTCCGTCGTCAAAAGCATTACGCGTCGAAGATGCGGCCAACTGCGCAACTTCTCATTCAAGATTTCGAGTACCCAGCGCCCAAGACCGGATCCCCGATGCCCGTCCAGAATATAGACATCGGTCAGGTAAGCGAACGTAACGTTATCCGTGATGACTCGCACGAGCCCGATCTGCTTCAGAGCAGCGGGAGTATTATCTGCTAATGCGAGAGTCTTAGCCAGAAATGGGGGTAAAGATGTTGTTCTCTGGCAGGAATCCACTTACTCGCAGAGTGTTCTACTCCATTTGAAGTTGAGGAGGACCTGGCCCCATTTGGTGTCTCCATCGGTGCCTTTTGGTAGAGGCCCAAACAGAGTGAACTGTGCAGTGCTTCCTGAAGTGCCGCAGCTGGCAGATCCCCAGCCCACCATACCATCTCAGAGCCTAGAGCGGCATTGACGGCATCGACCTGGAGAAGGTCAGGATCTGTCGAGACGAGATAATCGCCGCGATGCCAATTCTCTGGTGCCATTCTGATAGAAGATGACTCCCGGTGTCGTGGAAAGCAATCCTTCAGTCCCTGTATGGGCCATGTCCGGGAGGGTGATCAATCACTATTTGACAAGCCCATAAACGATGTTCACGAGAGAGGAACATGAGGGGAATTCCTGAGGGAAACAACCCAAGACTAATTGACCCCACCTCCTGTGTTGAAATGTTAACAAAAGGTCTGGCCCAAGTGGGTACCGTAAGCGTGCATCGGAATAATAATGCAGAAATGCTCGGCCTGGCATGTAGTTATGGGTAATTAAATGATCGCCGCTAGTTAATTTTTCAGAAATTTACCCTCCGAAAGTGGAGTTAAATCTCCCCGAGAAGCATCATTGATTCGCTCGGTCCATTTCTCACTCCAATGAATGGAATGCCTGCGATACAGCACTCTCATGCTAAAAGCCATCGTAGATTCCATTCGGAACAATGACAAGCTAAATCCAACTTGCGTCTTAGTCCTTAATGGCTCCGTTGTTTGACCACTGCATGTCTCCATCAATTTCTTCTCATCTGTGAAGATGCCCGGGCCCTACCCGTAAACATTGATGCTGTACCACATAACGTATACATATATATCTTGTCAAGCACCTGATTACCTTTGTAATGTAAACATAATAATATATGGATAAACTAGTGTGATTACTCCTTATTTTGATCCGACTCGTTGCATACACGCAAACAAATCCGCCTCATAAAAGATTCCTCCTTACGCGTTATCCCTACACGATGACAGCCCACAATAGCGCAGAATTTGGTTCATCTAGAGAAAGACAATTGGCAGAAGTGAGTATGCATCTATGACGTCTAAATCAAGAATCTAACAGGGAAAAAACTAGCTTGTGCAACTTGTTCAGAGTATCACGTCACCAAAACTCCATATCCCCGAAGGCGTGTCAGAACCTAGCGTTGTGAAAGGGCAGGACCTAAGAATGTTGCCTGAGGAGTTGGAAAAGCTTCTCCGCGAATGTTCAGACGAAGGATTGGGCCAAGAAGGATTCAGCAAAGCAGTCTCATTGCTCAGCGAGCATTCAGTGAATAACTCATCGCCCGGCTTCCTAGGAAAATTGGTCTCCGCGCCATCTCCGCCAGGAACAGCCGCCGATCTGTTTTTGTCGATCTTCAACAACAATGGCCATGTGTGGCGTGCGTCACCAGCTCTCACGGCGGTCGAAAAGCATGTCAGCAGAGAGTTGGCCAAACTGTTCGGCCTGGAAGGCCCACACGCTGGAGGCGTTACGGTGCCAGGGGGAGCTGCGGGCAATATGCTCGCCCTGCTAGTTGCTCGCAACATCGTGTCACCGGAGTCTAAGCAGCAGGGTGTCACGCCTGGGAAATATGCGGTCTTCGTCTCAGACGCAGCTCATTATTCAGTGACCAATTCGGCACAGATCGTGGGACTTGGCAGCGACTCAGTGATCAGTGTACCGGCATTGGACGATGGGACAATGGACGTCGAGGCGCTCAAAACCGCAGTAGACGATGCCATTAAAAAGGGTAAACAGCCGCTGTTCATCAATGCCACTGCGGGAAATACCGTGAACGGCGCTTTTGACTCTCTCAACAAAGTTGGAGAAATCGCACGCAAGGCGAATGCGTGGTTTCATGTTGATGCCTGCTGGGGAGGCGCGGTTGCATTTTCTGACACCCTGAGACATCTAATCAAAGGAGCTGAACTAGCAGATAGTATTGCCTTCAACCCCCATAAGATGCTGGGTGTGCCTCTTGTTTGTGCCTTCCTGTTAACAAACGATATGCGGACTTTTTGGCTAGCCAACAAACTCAACGCAGGATACTTGTTCCATGATAGAAAAACTGAGGAATCTGCGATATCCGAAGATGGAGCGAGTGGAAACAACAATGAATACGATTGGAGAAACTCAAAGCTCATGGAAGGAGCCCCCGATGTGGCTGATATCCGGGATTTGGCTTCTCTGACGGTACAGTGCTCTCGGCGGTCCGACGCAACAAAGCTGTTCCTACACTGGATCTATTATGGAACTAGAGGCATTGCCCGCGATGTTGAGCAGGCTGTTGACAGCGCACAGCACCTGGCCAATCTCGTCGAGGCTGATCCACGACTAGAGTTAATCGGAGACATTGGAAAAGTATTCGCTCAAGTTTGTTTCTATTGGAGACGGAAGGGAGAGGGGATTGACCCATCGGATACAGCTGGTACAGCCGCCATCAACAGCCACAACACGCGTATCTTGTATGAGCACCTCACTGAGCACGGCTGGAAGATCGACTACGCTCCGTATAATTCGACGGGGGAGTGCGTTCGAATCGCATGTAACCGGTTGACTACACCACAAGGAGTTGAAGCGTTAATTTCGGCATTGGTGCGGCTGGGAGAATCATTGGGATTGTAAGACCATCTCAAGTAGGGACATAAAACTACCTCGATGTGGCAGTATATCCTGCTTGGCTTCAAATCTACTCTAGTAAAGCTGTCCCTGGTGTTAGTCGCCTCGGTCTAGTGCCTTACGGTACGCTGCCCGTGGGTGCCACAGTCAGATACCTTCTTCCAGTGCCCCCCTCAATGGACTGGATAGTCCCACAGATTGCTGTCTCAGGCTAGAAGGTTCCATTAGACAGGAAGTCAACCTTCCTCGTTCTTTCTACTTAGGATACCATGGGCTAAACAACAAATAGGAAAACAGTTCATTATACGCTTCCTACAACTCGCATTTGACTGACAATGCCTCCTGGGTGAACAGGCGCCTGGAAGGTGTCAATGCCACGTAGTTTAACTAACTTGAAAATCCATGTATACTGAGTGGACTACGTTGGAACCGGATCTACGGACCAATGTAGTGCATCCGCGACCCGCGGATGTCTGATAAAGTTGAATAATATTATTTATAATACGCCCTCTTATTCAAACCGCCGAGTGTAAGCCTGCGGTTCCGGAGGAAAAGGCCGGAGGATACCTCCCACCAGAAACTCCGAGATTTCGCGAGCCAACCAAAACAGGGCGATTCAAAACGTATATGCAGCGAGTAATATGTTTCGACAATCATAAATGACCGTTCATGTTGGGTACAAGAGCCGATCTAGGAGGATCAACTCATTCTCTGCTACTTTTTTGATCCTCTAACGCATAAAACATCTACAAGGAAAACTGGCGATGTCACCTACACACGAAATGGGAGAAGACTCCACTGGGATCAGCTCTTCAAGCAGTGAAGAAAACTGGGCCTTATCAGTGGGCTCTGAGAAGCTGAACACAGGGGAATCCCCCAATCTCATTGCTGTAAACCCTACTGTAACTAGTCTTACCAGAAACAGCGATGGAGAGGATCCACCGCCGGATGGAGGCTGGAAGGCATGGCTAAGCGGTGCGTGGCTTCATTCCTCGATATATCCTACAGGAACGCTTGGCTAATCCCGCGCCGAAGCACTTTGCGGCCATTTTCTCTTCATGAATACGTGGGGTTTCATTAACAGCTTTGGTGTATTCCAGACCTATTACACTACACTTCTGGACAGGCCACCTTCCGATATCTCATGGATTGGCTCGATTCAAGTCTTTCTGAGCTTTTTTGTTGGCGCCTTCATTGGCCGCTTCACAGATGGCGGATTTTTACGCCCCGTTTTGGTCTGTGGCATGCTCATGGTAACGCTTGGTATCTTTACTGCTTCAATTTCTACCCAATATTGGCATTTGGTTCTTTCGCAAGGCATTTGCTGCGGTCTCGGCAGTGGTTGTCTGGTCACACCAGCGGTATCCGTAGTTTCTACATACTTTGAGAAGAAGCGATCACTCGCCATCGGTTTCGCCACGTGTGGCTCTGTCACAGGGGGCCTCGTCTTTTCTGCAATGGCCAGACAGCTTATACCCTCCACTGGCATTGGTTGGGCATTGCGAGGCATCGGTTTTGTGCAGGTGGCCACCTTACTCTTTGTGACTACCTTCATGAGGTCACGATTGCCACCACGCAAGGCCGGCAGACTCGTGGAATGGGTTGCATTTAAAGAGCTTGAGTATGCCTTCTTCACCGCTGGCATGTTTTTCGTAAGTAGTTGATTCCCCAGACCTGGATTGGTTGATTAAATTGGCCGACTGACCCAATGTTCCCAGAACTTCTGGGCGGTGTTCTTCGGCTTTTACTACCTCGCCTCTTACAGCCGCGACATCATCACTCCTCACTTCTCCTATATCGACTCCCTCAATATCCTTCTGATCCTTAATGGTGTTGGTATACTAGGCCGCATGATACCAAACCATTTCGCCGACACGGTGGGACCGCTCAATATGATGATCCCGACCTGTGTCATTGCCGGCATTGCGCTGTTCTCGTGGTTCGCCGTCCGCACACCAGGTCAACTCTACGCGTGGGCGGTCGTGTATGGCATCGTTGCGGGTGGGATTCTGAGCCTGTTCCCGGCAGGACTATCGAGTCTGACTACCGACTTATCGAAGCGCGGCGCACGCATCGGGATGAACTTTACAGTTGTCAGTTTTGCAACGCTAACGGGGAACCCGATCGCCGGGGCAATTATTTCGGCCACAGGGGGCAGCTACCTTGGGGCTCAGATACTCATGGGTACAAACTTTCTGCTTGGGGGGGCGTTTATCTTTGCTGCGAGACTGACTCGGCAGCGAAGGACAAAGAGTGGATGGTGGATTAAAATATAGACGTACATGTCCGCTGTTGATAGAAGGATACATGCATGGTTGATCAGGAAAAAATTCCATTCTTAACCGTTCGCATGTTCATAGCACTATATACTCAGTTCTCACCATTTATATATATTAACGGCTCTTCTAGCAGTGTTGACCAAGTACATGATCTTCCCACTGAAAAACAACATATTTATACAGAGGCCGGCCATCACAACAATCCAGGCATTCTCCCCATTCCTTTAACCAACCGCCAACCGCCAGGTACGGTTTTTTATGTGCACAAGCCGGTAGAAACTTGACGTATTCCCGGCAAAATACGCTAATATCAAGATTTACGAGCGGCACTGACTTGATCAAAATGTCTCGGGTCATTTAACCATCGTTCTTTATACCATCTATTCTCCAGAGCAGTAACCTCTATTCTCGAATTGTTTCATCACGACCGCTTTTTGCCCTTTCCGCGACCCTCGAAACTCCAGTCAATCTGTGTGGCCATCCTCACCTTCACGTTGAGCTCGTTGGCAAACGCGCGAACCAAGCCTGGGTTCTGTTGGAACCATCGTCCGGCCTGTACAGCATCAATGCCAGACTGTAGTACTTGCTCAGCCAAGGCTCCTGTTTTAATACCGCCAACAGCTGAGATCAGCAATTTATCGCCGACAGCGTGCTTAATCTCTTGAGCAAAATGGACTTGATAAGCAGGGGTTGGCTTGATGGCAATCGCAGATTTGGCGTGAATCCCCCCTGAACTGACATCCACCAAATCAACACCGTGATCAGCTAAAAGTGGGGCGAGCTGTACGGATTGATTTACAGTCCAGCTCTCAGGAAACTCGTCCTCGAGGCCGAACTCGAACCAATCAGTCGCACTGATCCGAACCAGGAGAGGCATTGTGGCTGGGATAATGGCCCGGATCCCATCAACAATCTCCAATAGTAGTCTGACTCTGTTTTCAAAACTTCCTCCATATTCGTCGTTTCTTTTGTTGCTCACGGGGCTCAAAAACTGATGTAAAAGATATCCGTGGGCAGCGTGAATTTCAATAGCGTCAAAATTGGCGTCAACAGCTCTTCTCGCCGCCTCTGCGAAATCCTGTTTTAGGACTTCGATATCCGCTCTAGTCAAAGCCTTAGGGACGGTGTTGATCCCTTCTTCCTGAGGAATTGCCGATGGGGCCACAATCTCATCGGGCCATCCACCAACTTCTTTAACCGCCATTGCGTTACTACTCAACCAGGGAGCGACGGCACTGCCTTTCCGGCCCGAGTGCGCTAATTGAATCGCAATCTTCTGATTTTGGCTATGGGCAAACTCCGTAATACGCCTTAAAGGCTCGATCTGACCGTCTTCATAGAGACCAAGATCCTGTGGGGTAATACGACCGACTTTCTGGACTGCCGTTGCCTCCATAATTGCCAATCCCGGGCCACGTTGGATAATCCCGCCAAGGTGCGTTAAGTGCCAATCTGTAGCGTAGCCATCCTTAGCAGAATACTGACAGAGAGGTGCCAGGAATAAGCGGTTGGGAAACGTCACGCCGCGGATAGTGATCGGGCTGAACAACTTGACTGATCCCTCCAGTTGTGTGCCTGCAGGAGGATCCTGGGCTGGCGTGTAGTAAGACACACCTTCGGCCGCGATATTATCGATTATTTTGTATGTCATGATTTGCGTCTTAGGCGCTTAGGCCGGGGCAAGGGGGTTGATAGGCGCTCAATACCATAACGAGGTAAGAACCTTGAGTATTCTATATACGGAATATCTGGTGATTGATGACAAATCGAAGGATTATTAATGTGATGTAGTATCGTGGGGCCTCATGGAGTATCGTGGAGTATCGTGGAGTATCATGGTGATATGGCCTCATCATCCCTGTCGAGCACAACGTGCATGCCACCGATCCCAACCCCTGATTGGCTTTCGCATGGGCACTTACTCCAATACCCCCCGAGACCTACTCCGATTTACATAAATTGACCGAGTACGGACGGGAAGCTAAGCAGGGATCCGCTCGGGGTTCGCCGTAAGAACCGGACCATTTGTTAACTGTTGGTGGCGCCGCCATGACTCCATACATATGGGCCTATACGAGCCTGGGCCGTAGCTATACTTGTTTTCTTTTTGTTCCTTTTTTTTTTTTTTGCCGCATGACCCTGTCTCCTCATCTGCTCCTCTGCCCACTCCTTGTCATAACTGTCTATGTGCCCTCGCTGGCTGACGTCACGTACACGAATTCATTTGCCGTGGAGGAATTCTTGGGTTGCTCTCCCCGTGAGCCGAGGCGACAAAAACCAAAAAGTATTCTCATTTGCAAAATCCAGGATGTCGTGGGAAACCATAAGCAAAGAAGCCCAGGCTAGGGTGCTGGAGTCTATTCCCGAGCGATGGAGGCTGGATCCCCAGAAATACGGGTCGCTCAAGGATGTGACGAGCGTGCCGTATACCAGCGGTATCCTGACCCCAGAGCAACTCAGGATTACCGAGCTCACTGTTGTCGAGATTGTGAAGCATCTGGAGTCTCGTGAATTGAAGGCAGTCCAGATTCTAGAAGCTTTTGCTGCTCGGACTGCCATTGCGCATCAGCTGGCACGTCAATGCAATCCTAGAAAGTTGCAGAGTTAGGCTAACTAGACAAATAGGTCAACTGCCTAACCGATTGGTTCTATGAAGATGGGCTTCAACAGGCAAAAGACCTGGATATGGCCCTGGACAAAGGGGGCAAGTTGCAAGGGCCGTTACATGGAGTTCCGATCGCGTTAAAGGTACTGAACTATGGGGTACGCTCATCTTGACCATACGGAGGCTGATGGACACGCCAAATAGGATTCCCATGAACTTAAAGGCCATGCTGTCACAATGGGCTACGTCTCAAGGAGGGATAATATAGCCAAGGACGATTCTAACATCGTGAAGACGTTGCGCGCTGCTGGTGCGGTCTTTTTCTGCAAGACCACCATGCCTCAGTCTGGAATGGCTTTGGAGACGGTCAGCAATCTCTGGGGCCGCACAGTAAACCCATTTAATAGAGAACTGGGCGCCGGTGGAAGTTCCGGTGGAGATGCGACGCTGGTGGCCTTAAGAGGTAGCCCCATCGCTCCTTCAACGGATATGGGAGGGTCTATCCGCGTACCTGCCGCTTTCAACGGACTATATGCCATTCGGCCTACGTCGGATCGCATTCCCAAGGGTGGGATGACCAATACCAACACCGGGAATCTCACAATTAAGTTGTCTTGCGGACCTGTCTGCCACTCGCTTGACGACCTCGAATTGTTCACTCGGATCATCAACGCGCACGCGCTCAACCAGTACGATTCCACTGCTGTTCCTGTACCCTGGAGAAAGCTGGATGCTCTGGATCGCCAGCTCACGATCGGAGTATTGAAGTGGGATGGTGTCGTAATGCCTCACCCACCGGTACTTCGAGCATTGGAACACACCGAGCACACACTGGAGAAAGCCGGACATGAAGGTGAATGAGCATCTTGTGTTTTATTTTGACTGATAGGTCTATCATGACAAAGCCAAACTGACCTGGTTCAAAGTTATTACGTTCGACATACCTTTTGATTGCTGGGATATAAAGAAAACTACGGTAAGCTTCCTATTGTGTTGCCAAAATTGTAGCATTAACGTGGAAGTCAGTTCGATATCTACTACCAGTCAGGCTCTGCTGGGACGATGTCCACGCTAGCAGCCTCGGGAGAGCCTACTATACCAGCATTTGCTGACCTGCTCAAAGTCTTCAACACCCAAGAACACTCCGCTGCAGAGGCATTGAGGGTGCGCAGTCATTTCTTTTTACCCCGGTGAACATTATCTTTGAGGAGCACACTGACATGCCAGACAGTTCAATCTCAAAACAAGATCCCTCAAAGAGCAATTTGCAGATGTATGGAACAACACCGCCAATCGCACAAGCTCCGGTCGTGCAATTGACGCACTAATATTACCCCCAGCTCCCGCACTGGGCTACCCTCATGATTTTAACATCTACTGGGGATATACGTCGCTGTTTAACCTTCTCGACTACCCTTCCGTGATCTTGCCAGTGGCCAACTTCAAGGTGGATCCACAGTTAGACCCCGTGGATGCCAATTATCGACCAGTAGAAACAAATCCCTATGATAAGCCAAATCATGAGTTGTGTAAGTCAACCAAACTATCCCCTTAGTAATATGATTTATAAGAAGGCTTTATTCACAGATGACCCGAACCTGTTCGTGAACCAACCATCTACTATTCAGATCGTTGGACGTCCTTTTGAGGACGAAGAAACTATACAAGTAGCCTCAGTTATAGACGCGCTATTTAAGGCTCCATAGGTTACATGGACTTAGCGATTATGGATGTCAAGTTCGCCGAATCCGAAACCCTTGTTGATGCTAGTGAACGCATTAGGATATCAGGCATGTACCCCCTAGCTAGGTCCGCTGTTGAATTAGTCAACAGTATTACCACACATGTAATGCCATATGCCAGGACCTTTTCTATATCCTATAGCGAAAGTGTTTGTTCTCTTTATCAGTCATATCTTGATAACCCTCCAATAAATTCTCCTGGACTGCCACCAGAGCACCACGGCCGGGACGCCTGTTCTCCACCCAACACCACAAAGTATACATGGATTGGAAAAGGATGACCGCGCAGTAAGTACCCAGTAAACCTTTGATAGCGGTAGGATATCGTGGCACCTCTTTCGATAAGAACATATGAGGACCAACGATATTTCCCACGACAAAGCAAACAAAGTAGATGCTCAGCGTAGTAGTGCGCTTGGTGTGACCGGCCACATTGACACCAGCCAGCGTCCAATTCAGTATTATAGGAGCACCGACAAAGTTTTGCATCCAGCACATAGCCAAGAGGGCGTACCGATGGTCAATTGGTATCGTTAAGAGGCCAATCAGCCCAACCATGCCAGGTAGACATCCCAAAATAACGGAGATGCCTAGCATGTTCCGATACTGAGAGACATAGCCCAGCGACAGGCAACCCACTATCTCGAATGCTCCTCCGGGCGCCTGCAACAAAGATGTCCGCAACGGGTCAAAATCTAATCCTTTGATGATAGCCGACATGAAGTTAGTGACTCCGCTGTTTAGTATTCCAATTCCCATTCCTGCCATGTAAAGTAGATAGCATCTGCCATCGAGAAGCGCCTCTTTTATCTGATGAGGCTTGATCGTCGGGTTCTTGATTCCCATCTGATTATGCGATACTCGCCAGACTGCGACAATACGCTCGTATTCGGAGAGCATCTTCGCGTTATGAGGGCTGTCTGGTAGATAGGCCAGTATGACGAAACCCCACAGGAGAGTCAGAGTGCCGACGATCTGAAAAGATACGAATATGTATTTAGCAATCTGAGTGATGGATGAACATTGCCAACCGCACTCACCAAGAAAATTAGCTTCCAATTCGCAATCGTGAGTCCTTCAGCTGTACCCGTCCCATAAGCAAGCAGAGACCCTAGAATGCTGGCAAGGCCGTTGGTACAAAGCCAGAAGGAACTCCTGAGTGATTGTTCTTCGCGTGTCCATAGCATTGAAGTGAGAAGCACCCAAGATGGCGAGATACATGCCTCGAATAGACCGAGAAAGAAGCGAACCGCGAAGAACCCACCGGTGTTGAAGACTGCAGACTGCAGCATGCAGATCGCTCCCCAAACAATCAGCATTGCTCCGACCGTCTTTGCAATTGGGAGACGTTGCAATAACATGTTCCATGGCCATGCACCACCTCATAGTAAGTCAATAGCCTTTCTTTTACTAAGGTTGATGGCTCTGGTAACGTACATAACCAACCAAAGTAGAGAGCGCTGACGACCCAGGAGTAATCATCTCCAGTCATGTGGGTATCTGTCTGGAGGCCGTATGCATTTGAATAATTAAGGCTAATTGACATGTTACGAAAAGGCGTTGTTTACCGATGTCTAGCTGTCTTACTTACGTCTGTTTGTCCAAGAATGATAGCATATATGTTATCATCATCTAGGTAGCTATCAGCACCCTTAACGAGTAAAACCAGTCCGCATATAATCTAACCATTGGGAGAACCAAGAAATCCAACTTCCGTCTAACTTTGAGAGAGTCCGCCTCTAGCTGACTGCGGTCAAACTGCAGTGATTGCTGCAGCATCTCTTGTCCCAACTCATTAAGAGCACTTCCAGCATTCAACCGCTGGAGGAAAGATTCCTTGAAAAGCACGGATGAGGCTTGGATTGGAGCATCATTGTTCTTGGCAAGGATAGAATCATCTATTTTGCTGTCGATAACTTCACCCTCCATGTTGTCGGGGGGCTAGGCTGAGCACTTTGGTGGGCGTGTTGTCGTAGATAACAGTAACATACTATCATGATACTATATCAACTGAGCTGATGTTTATAGCCAACATCCCTGTTTTCCAAAAGGCGGGGTGTACCTCCAACATCGGACTGGACCTCATAAGGCTTGAATGGTCTTGGAAGAGTCGGACAACTGCCCCCGGGCCCGTGGCTAGCCATCTCAGTGCTGACCAAGGGTTGAACATAGAGTTTCACTATCAACCAGCTGGATATGCACCGCAGGCAGTGAAAACCTCCGCCGATGCATTAGCTATCTGTCCGAGTCGGAACAAATGTCTGATGGTGTTTCAGAAACATGGACTCTCGAAGCCTTTACTCCACGTCACAACCTTCCGAGCGGGTTCCGAGGCAATTGACAAGAGAACTACGTACCCGATCATCCAATCAACATGGAGGAGTGTCATTGCGAAGGGCAGCAAATGAGAGATTACTTAGCCATTGCATTGAATTCAATAATGTGAGCTACCTATCTCTCGTTTTCTCTTTCTCTTCGTATTTACAGTACTCTACCGTCTGAAGTTCCCTTGCTGTTGTCTTGAACAACAGCCTTCCGTACCATAGTATGGCACTGCCACTTGAAATCCTGATTTCCCCGTGGGTTACTCTTCTTGGACCTATTTTTGTGTCTCTGTATTATCTGGTTCCTTATTTCTGGACATTTAATCACCTGAGGGATATACCCGGGCCCCTTTCAGGCCAGCTCTCGAACTTGTGGCTGTTGCTTGCTTGTCGAGCGGGCAAGCGTTACAAATATGTAGACGAAGCTCATAAACGATATGGACCTATTGTCCGTATACAACCTAATCATATCAGCATTGCCGACGAGGAGGTCATTCAGACCATATACGGCCATGGGAGTGGTCTTCTAAAATCGTGAGCAAGCCCCCAATGCGTTAACTATTGCATCGGATTGCTGAAGACTCTCTAGGTCCTATTATGATGCTTCTCTCATTACCACGCGTAGCATTTTTACTTCCAGGGACCGCGCCGAGCATTCGCGAAAAAGAAAAGTGGTATCCCATAGCTTCGCGCCGCAGGCAATGCGAAACTTTGAGCCGTTCATCCATTCATGGTTGAAGGTCTTCCTCAAGAAGTGGGACGATATTGCTGAGAAGGAAGCCCAGCCTGACGGTTACGCGAATGTGGAAGGCCGCGTGTGGCTTAAGTACGTATCCCCATGATCACATCCCTGAATATATCATGTATTGACAGGATAGTTACCTTGTCCTCGACATCATTGGCGATCTTGCATTCGGTGCGCCCTTTGGTGTGCTCGAAGCTGCTTCCGAAGATATATCAATTCGCCTCAACAACAAGAAGACCATCTCTCTCCCTGTCATCACGAGCCTCACGACTAGGAGCGAAATCGCAGCCACTGTAGGAGCGCTGCCCGAACTCCGGCCCTATTTAAAATGGATCCCCGACCCCTTTTTCCACGCCGGTGTCACAGGAATGAACAACTTGCGAAGCTTAGGCACAGCTCGCATTCTCGATCGCCTAAATAATCCACCCAGCGCGGACCGCCATAAGGACTTACTGGAGCGCGTGCGAGAGGGGCGTGACGACAAAGGCGAGCCCTTTGGGGTAGGAGAGCTCACCGCTGAATCGTTGACCGTGCTCATCGCGGGCACAGACACCACAAGTAGCACGTTTGCCGCATTGATGTACCATGTCGTTAGAACGCCTGGCGTTTTGAAGAAGCTACAAGCAGAGCTCGACTCAGCGCTTCCGGCAGACACGGTGGTTCCCTCATTTGACCAGGTAAAGACGCTTCCATACCTAGGAGCTGTCATCAATGAATCTCTGCGGCATCATTCCTCTATCAGTCTTGGGCTCCCGCGTGAAGTACCACGAGGCACCCCAGGCCTAACCATCAGGGGACGTTACTACCCCCCAGGTACCGTTTTGAGTGTTCCAATCTACACAGTGCACCACCTGAAGGAAATCTGGGGCCCCGACGCGGATGACTTTAGGCCTGAAAGGTGGGAGAACCTCACGCCACGCCAGAAGAAGGCCTTCATCCCGTTCAGTTACGGTCCACGAGCATGCCTCGGGCGCAACCTTGCTGAGATGGAATTGAGACTGATTACCGCAACGTGGGCCAGGAGATATGATTTTGTTTTGAGAAAGGATGAAATGGAAGTGTGTGAGGGATTGGCCAGGAAACCGATTGCTGTTAACGTCGGACTGAAGCGGCGAGAGGTTCCAGTCTAAGATTCTAACCAAATATGGGTAGAGACGTCGGTAGACCTAGTTGTGGCGAGAGCTCGCTACGGTAGATTAAATTGACTGTCACAATAAAAATAAATGCGGTTTTTTACTCCGTCCTTCACCATAAGATTGGACCATCAGTTGGGATATCGAGAATTTCTTTAACATCAGTACTTGGCAAAGCTCTTAGATGATAGCTAAGTTCTGGTGATTTCGTACCAGATAGAAAAGTTGTCCTCTGTGTCCGTTCCTCTCTGATTCATTTACTTCTTGTATTTTTGCGGAGGGCTATCCGATAACTGACACTTTTACCGGGCCATCTAGAACTATTTTGGAGTGCAGCCAATCTAATCCAACCGTTGCTGTGATACTCCCCTCTTGCCCTGCGTAGTAGTTTAGGGCTAATTCTAGATACCCATAACCATTCACCGGTAGGGTGATTCTGCATACTACCCCAGATGTGCGTTTCCCAACGTAATTCTCAGACACAATATTTCTAACCCTCCTCCGCAATTAATGTTCCGAGTGGGGTGCCGACTTCGAGGTATCTATGGCCTGCTGCTCCGAGTGGGACTCCGACGCCATATACTCCGATTGGAAGCGTCCGTCGATACTTGTACGTAATTCCTCCGACGAAAGCAAAAAACACCAATGCGAGGGTTATGCAGGTATCAAGCCTGCATTCGCTCTATGGGATGCTGAACAGCCCCTGGAATCAATAGTTAGGGCCAGTATCTCCGCATATTCGAAATGGATGGTAGTTGCTGTGTGGGAGGGATATATAAAGAACGGCATACCTGATGCAACATTGAGGCAATGCGGACATCCATACGGTAGATTGATGCTTAGCAACAATGTTGCTCAAGTACCTTGGGTCCTATTCATCAATACCTTGGGCCCTGTTCGTATCGTAGCAGCTCCTTTGGTCGGCAATTCCATGTAATTTCACTTGGCAAGTCGGCCGGCGTGTATGGGTCTCTGTGCCAAGTCGGACATTGCGAGCAACTGCAGCCGACAGTCAGAAAGCAATAGGCAACGTCAGATGAAATTAAACAATGAGAGAGGCAGATATAGATATATATACGTTGCGCCCAATTGACAAACTCCCAGGCTGACAATTACCGCAGCTACTATGCCTCCTATCGCCTGCTTGTTATCTTATTCATCCTTGCGCCCCAAGCCTCTCTTCATAAGCTTAGTAGGCTTCCTCCCGTTGGCGGCAACTCTCCTGACTCCCTTGCCATTTGAGTTCCAGAATACAACGGCGCAATGGGCGTATTTATCCTACGAAAACCCCTCGTTCGCCGTGATCGCGGGTGAATTCAACAGGTCTGCCTTCGTCGCGCAAACCAAAACCGTGACATCTGATCTCGAAGTAACCAAAGCGTAGGTTCAATCCCCAGGTCCCTGTCCGGTTTGTATGATTGCTAACCATTACCAACAGCCTGGAATATCTTAACTCCACGGACTTCGTCGCGTACGACGAACGGTTCTTTGATTTAATCGGTCCCGAAGCAACCATTCGCCGGGTACATGATCTCCCGTTCCAGACTCACGAGGCGCCGTGCTATAACCCATCAACTAAGGAGCTCTTCTTCATCGAATGGGGCCCTCCGGGGGGCGACGACGGTTCCCACGATTGGCAGTACCTCCTGAATACGGAGACTAATGAGCTGCGAAAGATTTCAACCGACCCGCCCATTCACAACGTCCACGGATGCGCATTCCACAATGGATCGTACTATGTTGTAACGGATGGGAGCCAGAATCGGACTGCGTCGCTGAAGAGAATTAATCCAGACACCCTGGAAGCGACTACCTTGCTTAATAACTACTATGGATTGCCCTTTCAGGGATTCAATGACCTTGACATCGACTCCGACGGCAATTTCTGGATCACCGATGACCACTATGGCTGGGTTAGTTCAATGACGCTGTATTCGCTTCAAGCCGCTACTCATATAGCTACTAACTCAATGTTCAGGGACGAGGAGTCATACACTTCACACCACCCGTGCTCTCCACCGTCTATTTTGTCAACGGCAGCACCCTCCGTCCGAGACCATTCCACGTTACCGAGAACCAGGCCAACGGTATTGCTTTCTCCCAGGGCCGCGACGGCAAGGGGACCGTCTTTATTTCCCACACGGGGGCTGTGTCCCCGGACAAGAGCCACCGAGAATACCCTTACCGGCCTCGGACTCTAGAAGCGTATGATGTGTCGTACCCGGGCGCATGGACGAGTGGCCCTCGGCTCGTCAGTGTTCCTATCTCGTTCGTCTACGACGGTATCAAAACCGCCAGGAGTGGCTGGGTATTCGCCGGTGCGGGAGAGGGAGTAGATGTTCTTGACCCTCAGACCGGGCTGGCGTTGGGGACCATTCGCGTGGGTGGGGGGGACTATGTGGCGGTTAACATGGCCTTGGGACAGAAGGAGCTCTGGATTGTTGGGGCCGGGGGTGTCTGGCATGTGGCTGGGTTTCGTGAGACCCTTGCAAGAGGCTTCTAAGTGGCCTCCGCACGGATGGAGTGCGGATTTCAATTGAGATACCAGGTTTCATATAATCCGTAGTCCACAAGCCGGGCGAATATTGATGGTACTGTGATCTAATGTGAATGAGTTACTGTGCCAGCTTCGACAACTTCTGCACTGATTCCCACTTGATGATGAAAGGATGTGGGAGGCTCGGGAAGATGGTCAGCTGTATACATTTTCATTTTATGTCCATTTGTTCTCGCCTGTTATATGGGTGAATTTTCCTCCTAATCTGTACTCAGTCACCTGTCTTCATCTCTGCTGACCTCGTCTCCTTCATTTTCCTGTGTTGGTGAAAAGGCAATTCCTTTGCTTCTAGGGATGGGGCACGCTGCGCCATTGTCATCCGTCTAGTCTGACAAGGCGATGAAATAGTTCATCTGTGGTTCTCTGTGTTCCAATCTGGGCTGGCCGTATAGTTGCGTTGCTTGCATACGAGTTTAGGTATACGGGCTTCCAGAGCGTCATATGGGTTATTTCATTCAATTACCTCGATAGAGCCAAATGGAAAGAAAAATGGCACTTTTCAACTTCGAACAGCTAACCGCCGGTGATCAATTGTTAAGCATTAATAAACCTAACAGTGAAAGAAAAGAAACAAAACGGCCTCAGATCTTTACTTCGGCATCAAAGCAGCTGGACATTTATAGACGCTGCCAGATACGGTTAGACACGGCTTTATCATTCCACGTCATTCAGCAGCTGCCTGAGACATGAGGATCCATTTATAGAAGCCCATGTCCAGCCCTCTTTCAACCGAATTACATGCCTCTAAATGACAACAGTTGTTCGCAAACACTTACAATGATTACAAACATTCTGAACCGCCTAAACTTCCGAGCCTTTCGCCACAGATGGGCTGCCGATCTACGTCAAATAGCACTATCACCCCTCACAATCCTCGTTTGGACAGCCTATACATCATTAAATTTCGTGAGATGGAATCTCAAGAGGTCCCAACAATGGCCCCGCATCCGAGTTGTCTGCGTCGCTGATACGCACTCTCAGCGCTGCGACGTCCCAGACGGCGACCTTCTGATTCACGCGGGAGACCTGAGCCTCCATGGCAGCGCAGCGGAGATCCAGGAAACGGTTAACTGGCTGAAGTCACTGCCGCATCCTTACAAGGTCGTGATCTCGGGCAATAGTGATCGTTTTTTTGATGTTACCTCCCGATTAGCAGAAGATAAGCTGGCGACGACACCATCCGCTGACGGCACAAGCAAAGTAGCTGCACAGCTTAGACGTGGTATCTCAATTGACTGGGGCGACATCTATCATTTACAGCAGGCTTCGGTGTGTTTGCCCTTTCGGGACACATCTGGTGTAATGCGGCAAATCCGTGTCTATGGGTCACCACAGATCCCTGTGTGCGGCGGGCCAGACAATGCCTTTCAGTACCCTGTGAACCAAAATCCATGGGCTGAAACCATCCCAGCGTCTACGGATATCTTGGTCACGCATACACCAGCCAAGTTCCATGGGGATTGGTACCAAGGGTCCCCCGAAGGCTGCCCATTTTTGCTGGATGAGTTGTGGAAGGTTCGCCCTTTGCTACATGTCTTTGGCCACGTGCATACCGCTCATGGAGTGGAGAGAGTGCAGTGGGATAGCGCTCAGTGGTGGTTGGAGAAATACTATCGGGATACTTCGGACGCTGCTCAAAACCCGCGAATATTCGCCCTTCGAAGCTTCTTCCATCCAGCGCTGTTGCTGGACGCTGTCATGGTTTTGTTCTCTGGTATGGTAACTCTTGTACGAGACTTAGCTAGTCTACGTCGCCGAGAAGAACGGTCTACATTGATGGTCAATGCTGCTTGCATGAGCGAAGACGGCGAACGGCTGGTGAATGAGCCGATTGTTGTGTATATATAGCAAGCGAAAATCCAGCCATCCGCGGCTTAGGGATTTGTGTCAGATCAGCATATCACTTGTCAGGCCCCTGCTATAGATTGTATTTTTGTGCAGCTTGGAAAGAACATAATTAAGAACAAGGCGCAGAAAGATGATAGCATCTCAATTCGGTAAATTCGGATGATGGCGCATTACGATGGTTGCTTGTAGGTAAAGTTGATCGGGTCCCCAAAGTACCGAAGAGATAATAGCCGGGGAACATCAAAATCAATACCCAACCTAAACACGTTATTTTAACGCGTTAACCCATCGAGAAAGGCCCTCTAAGGCCCCAGGAGCTACTATGGAGGTTCCCAAACCCCGATCGTAGTGGTCCACCGAGCGCGTCGAGGTGGGTGCCCCTGAGCGGAGTACTACCACTACTACCGTTATCAACACCGATATATCGGGGGGACCCTAGGGCCCTAGACAATTATTTTATTAGAATACTCTCTGTAACGATGTTGACCCTAATGTTGACCTGTATTGTAGATAATCGGACTATTGTGATAGCGGGAAGTGCGTTCATTACAGTAGAATTTCAACCAAAACCTTGTAGTTACCCTCGAATTGTTCAAGTTTAGATGCGATCTCCAGACACAGCCATTTCAGCGTGAAACAATCTGGTGCCCTTTTATATACCATGTGCCACATCCTTCGCTATTGCAGGGGCGGGGAAAGGATTTATCGTTGATTCCTGGCCAGTGGTGTATTCTGCGAAGTAATACTGCGGGTCTTTAGACACACTGTGAGCACCACTTTTGCAATATAATGATATATACAATACTGAATCCTGCTTGTACTCTAGAGAGACCATACTATTCGGCCGACACTGTTCGACGAGTGGGAAGTACAATGATGTTACGGACAATCTCAACTGTGGAGCTGATGGGACTTGTGACGTGAAAGTCAGTTCTTATACTGTTACTGCGCCAGATGGGAAGAGTGAGCTGCTTTGGGTGGATACACCGAGTGGGTTAGGACCAACTTGTACTCTGGCGGATCGGAATAGTCAATTTTTATAGAAAAAAAATAATCCTTAAATCGCAGTACGGCTCATGATGTCTTCTGTCTCCCTATCAATATAAAAATTGCGGATCGGAGTTCGCTGCTGACACCCGCTGAAGCTTGCAGGTACTTCGACTTCAGGTTTCTAGCTTCAAAGTCATGAAAGAACTATCTGGGCAAGGGGGTAGAGATCCATAAGGATCACAAGGCTGAAAGCCCATGTTGGTATAAAAGCCTCTGGCTCTTTCAAACGAAGCGTGTTTCCCAGTCTCTAAACTCAAACTGGTATATCCTCTTTCCTTCGCCACCTTGATGAGGTGCTCGACGATAGCCCTTCCAACTCCTTTGCGAAAATGCGTTGCGACTGTTCTCATTGATTTCACTTCACCATGTGTTGGTGACAATTCCTTGAGTGCTCCAATTCCCATTAACTCATGGCCTTCCCAGGCAGAGTAAAAAGTGACATTTGATGCTTGCAGGCTCGAAACGTCGAGAACATCACAGGAATCGATCATGCGATTTATTTCGGCCACATGCAAGGAAATCAAGGCAAGCACGGCTGGGGTGGATTTAATGTCGTCGATCTTGATAAGCATTTCGAAAGAGACATTCGGTTCTGGAGGAATAGTGTAGGTGGGGCGCAAACCGTAACGCGCGGAGAGAAAGCTCGAATAGAGTACAGAAAGCAAGAATGGAGTTGATCAGGTTTTCCGAAAGATACCCACCCCGAACCCGCCTCAGCCCGGAAAAGGTCATGTGATCTAAAATTTTAGATTTCTCCAGAATTTTTTTATATTTCTATGTAGATCTAGAATACATAGAGAGATAAAGCTTTAAAAATTGGCTGTCGGTTCCATTCTAAACCTAAATAGGCATGGTATCTTACTTATAAGCCATCTCTTACCTATTTAGGCCTAGTGGCGGGCTTTCCGGGTCGGGTTCACCTAAATCAGCGCGGGGTCGGGTCGGTTGCGGGTCCTAGATTTTGGCCCCGAACCCCGACCTGATAACAAGTGTTAACTTGTAAGCTGGCCTCTCCCTTACCATTTATTCCCTCACCTTGCCTACAAACCGGTCATCATATCTAGCGGTTTTATCACTTTCGAAGACTCAACTATTGTTACCCCGCTCGTAGAAGCCGCCGATGGGGTTGTTCTCGAACTGAGTCCTCGGCCAGGAAATCAGACACGTCGCTTTTATACCTCTGGTGTCCAGTTTGCCTATGATGTTGAGCCTAATCATATTTTCAAGACGATATGAATGCCAAGTTGAAGACACATGGTCTGTAGGATAGATATAGGCTTGTAGTTGCTGGCGTTGCAGATAGCGATATTCTAAAAGAGGAGGGAAGAGCGGAAGGCAGTTTGGATGTCGTGTTATGCACCCAGGTTCTGTGTGCGCTAAAGGACTCAAAGAACGTAATGAAGGAGGTATGGAAGTTGCTGAAACCCGGAGGGAAGCTGTTATTCTCAGAGACAGTTTGACGACTGTAGCGCAAGGTATGTCTATATCTTTTCTTGTCAAGCTAAGCTAACATGAATAAAGTGTTCTTGAATACTGCTTGGAGCATATTTGTCGGATGTCATCTGACCCCAAGTCATGTTACTATTGTTGTCTCTGGCAAGAATGGCACCGGGAGGGTAGATCTATTGAAAAATGCCTTATCTTGATCGGATAGGACAAATAGAGCATGATAGACCTCATGTCAAAAGGGGTGTTAACGACGGCTCCCTGTACATACTTTGAAATAATATTGTATTCGATGGTTTGCTTGTTCCAGGGCTTGAAGAATTCTAAAAGCCTATCCTCATCCCATTTAATCTCTACAGCCGGGCTTTGATGCTCATGAATACACCCGAGCGCATGACCAAATTCGTGACTGCGTACTTTAGATCAGTGTGGGATGAACGAGGCTATATGCTGGATGAGGGTATATACGGACATTGTTGTACGCGAAAACTCTTCTTCCCTGGTATTTCGGTCAAACCACCCAAACTTCATTGTTGGCTCTTCGGCAGGAATACGCATATTCTCCGTTCCCACGTAACTCTACGAGTCATCATCTTTGAAAGCAACCCAAATCTCTGCAGGGCCCGTTTTAAGAAAGCGAAAGTCGATATTAGCGTACTTTCCCCACACTTGGGCATATTGCCGGACCTTCTTTACATATGCGGTACCCCCAAGGAACCTGACCCGTAGTCTCTTGCCATTGGGCCAAAGAACCTTTCCTCTAAAGCAAGATACCATGGCCCAGAGCCATGGGTTACACTCCTCAAGTTCTGAGTAGGGTATTCTTCATTCAAAATGTTAGGCTCGCACATATAAATCTGTTCGGTGCCCATATTGAAGGATTATGTTGGAAGTTCAGCTTTTAATTATGCAGGATATATTAGTACAATGGCTGCTCTCCAATAGATAATATATAACTAGGTGAGCACCTAAGTTTCAACCGCGATTACAGTCTTTCATAGACTTGATCAAAGCCCCGCGAACATAATTTTGCGACTTTCACTGACTGTAAAGTACTAATCGCTGCATGTAATGTATGCCACCTTAAGTTGAATCCCCTTTCCCTGGTTAAGCGAGACCCAAGTGTGTTCTGCATCGAGCTCTGTATCCACATTGGGCCTCTGAATAATTCTGCAGTGGGTCGTTTGCTGGAAGCTAGTAAGCTGGGCGCTCGTGGCAGTAACGAAGCCATTCATATCCACAGAGCTATGGCGCCAGAGAGATTGGATGGACCATAATCTACCGTCAGCGGCGACATCGGCGTTATCATTAGCCCCAGATTGATCGTTGCTGAGCTGGACAGACACGGTTTGGACGTCTCGAGGGGTAGCCATAGCATCAACAGATATGGCCATAAGGCCGAAAGCAAATGGAATGAACCGCATTTTGGCGTCACAGGTGGAGAGAGTGGCGTAGCTATATCTAACTTGAATATAGTGGAAGACGATGATTGAAACTGAAGCCTGCGATAACCGCGTCTTGTTTGGCTTTTGGCACAACCTTCAGCTGCTTTATATATATGGTTTTTTGTTGTGTAGGCATATGGAGATTAAAATTTGGGTGCTGAATTGGTATCGAGTGGAATTTGTCAGGTGAGCTTAACCCATGGAACGTGTTGTAAAGATACGAAACATGAGTGCAGCTCTCGCCGCATGCGGATATAGTATCCTCTCAAGTTTGGGCGAACCAACGGGATAGTTAAGCTTGTGCCTATAGTTTGTTACCGGTACTCTATATTCCTCGCGGACCCATGGACAATAAGATCCAGTACGCATAGCTCTTGTCATATGATTGATAATCCATATCTAGACCTGTTATAGCATGCGGAACATAACAGTCCGCTCAGACATATGCTCAAAGACAGCGATATGTCTCCAGCGAGACGTAGTCTAGATGGACCTGGCCATACTGTAAACCATGAAATGGTGAAATGATCCTATTGAAAGATGTCAAGTAGCTCAAGAGCCTGGATTCTGTGTCGTACTCATCCATGGTATGCCCACCTCGCGGTCGCTCAGGTCTTGGCAGATTATATAGTTGAAACAATGAGTTCTGGTAGTAGTTTGACATTGACAGGCGCCGGTCTGACTGCGGCATCATCGCAGCTAGACACCCAATAAGGCCTTTCTCGCGTGGTTTAAGGAATATACGTTATTTGATGAAGTGCAGATCACCAGCTCAAGGATCGGTGTGGTGGGGACCCCGTTCCACTCTATCTCAAATACTGTACAAGCAAATGCTTAGTCGAAAATCGTGTTTTTAATTAAGCCTTCCTGAAAATGTAGATTGTCAACAAAGACACAAGGCTTGAGCCAGAAGATGTGTGCATTATTTGCTATGGTGCATCTCGTCGCTCAGCATCCACCCCTCCTCCGCATAAATTTCCCTCTAAGCGACTGGACTCTCTTCGTCGTCATCTCATTGAATCCCATCTACTCCATGCAATAGAGTGCCTCGGAGGTTTGCCATAGTGATCTACACTAGGCCAAACCAGCACGAGGGTGAATTGAAACAGTGTTGCACGAAAAAGTCAGTGTTGCTTTTCATAAGCCGCGACACCTTTTTCTGTCAGCAGGGCACGAGCAGCTGCCGAAAATGAAATAGCTTAAGCGAGGCCGACTTGGCGGGTGCATCCTTGCCAAGATGTCGTCCTGTTTACTTCATGTCTAGGGTCAGTCATTCGCATTGAAAGGAACAACTACACTTGAAACAGTTCGCTTAGCCCAAAGAGGAGTCAGTGATATGAAAAGCCGAGCTCGATTCAATGTTGAGAACTGATTGGCCGATATGGTTCACCGCCTGGGCGAGGAGGAAAGTGAAGCAGATCAGTTTAGGCAATCTCGTTCTCACCTCGGCTCACCTTCAACTACTATTCTCTCCAGAGAAACAACATGAAATCCAATGCTTCTAGCATGACACCAGAGCAAGAACAGGAAGCACAGCCCATACCTAGAGATTAAAAACCATGGTGGTCCCGAGAATCGTGGCCTTTGGCTAAAGCAACATTTTAAAAGCGCCTTTTGCCTTTTTATGATTTTCTCCTGGGAAGACACACCTATCGTTCATAATAGAAATACCGTGCCTTGACACTAGCGTACTGTTTGCCTATAATTTTCCATACCACTCGGTCATAATGACCAGAAACTCCAGCGGCCAGTCAAAAGTTTTCAGCGTGACCAAGAAGTCATTGCGACAGAAAAGAGATCGACGCAAAATGTCCCTAGAAAAAAAGTCGCACGAGTACAGCAATAAATGCGGCGAAGATGTATGCCTAGGCATTCAAATTCGAGAGTCAGGGAAAGTATTCATTTTTTTCCGCGGACACCTCGGGATTTTGGTCCTTCATTGGTCCTCATCCACTACCTAAGGGCAACCTAGGAACTATACGACTCCACCGACCCTAGCTGGTTCAACTCTTTGCATGACTGGAGGGATTGGAATATGGAATGTGAGAATTCTATGATTCAAATCGCTCAAATAAAATCTAACTCCAGATCTAACTCGCTGATGTTACCAAGACCAATCCAAACGCTGAAATGTCTAATACCCAATCTCTTGAAACCGACCACTCCGAGTCATTAGGGGCTTTGCTATATATTTTTAAGCATTCATCATCTCAATTTCTGATGAAGCCTGCGACACCTTAGACGAAACGACTCCACGACGGGGCTTCGCCGAGAGTTCCCCCCATCGCCGGCCCATGGCAACTGCTGGGTGAGCGGCGGTCATACAAATGCACGCAATGGCAATCATAGTGCTCTCAAGAATCATCAGGGAAATTTCATCATTAGCCAGATCACTGTTAAATCCACCTTTCAGCTCCGCAACACGGAAGATCGAGCGAGTGAAGATCGTTAAAACGGCAATGGCAAGACCTTTGATTGGGTTAGCATAGGCTGATAAATTCGGATTATTTAGTGACACTTGCCCAGAAGGAACATCTTCCATTTCAAACCACTGCGAACAGATGCTGTAGACGCATTCTTCATGTCTTCTGAGCTGCGGCGCACTCGCAGGGCGAATTCCGAAGCGAGCACGATGAACAGCGTCAACGAGGCGACCTGGAAAGCCAATCCTGCAATCATAATATTGACACCGGTATCGCTGAGGCTTTTTTGGTCTGAGTCGGCGATGGAGGTAATGGCGCCGCCGGCTGCTTGTAGGACTAGAGCGATGATATCGCAAGTGACGAAGACGATGGTGTATGTACGTGGGCGAATCCTGGAGATATCTTCCCCGTAGACGATGACAATTCTTCCCAGGCAGATGTAAATGGCGGCGGTGAAGAAGGCCGGGGCAATCGTGAGACAAATGAGGTATCTAAAAGTCAAGCTTCTGATTAGCTTGCTTTATTCAGAGGTATGTCTCAAAGGTCACGTACAGAAGGAATGCATTAAAGTCGAATGGGTTTCTGTGCATCATGAGTCGTCCGATATATCCCAGTATTTCAAGAATGAGCCCCGCGGTCATGGCCCCCATGTATGTCCATATTCGGAACCATGTTCCTAGGGCGATTTGTGCAGCGAGGAGAAGGCCGAAGATGACGAGGAAGAGGACATTTGCCGGGATGTTAGGTTGGTAATTGATATAGGCCAAGTCAATTGGGCAAGTTGCCAAGGTGCAGTCGTCCATGTTCATTTCCGACATTTTCAGTGTTGATATTTCTACTCTTTTTCTCTCTTTTTTCTTCTTGTTCTTTTTTGAGATAGTGGGGAGGAGAAGAGGTAGAATGCGAGTCTAGATGGGTTGAGGTTGATATTCCCCTCCTCATAGCATCGAACACACACACTCTCTCTCTTTATACAATCTGACAAAATAACGAGGCCTGAAAGTCAGCCACGAGGCTATGCTATCTCCGATCCTACGTAGGACTATCATTGGCGCGACTATACTTCTCAGGGCCGAAAATGGGGCCGTGCCAAGACACGGAGTCCAGGCCAACTCCGAGTCCGCGGACTAGGAGGGGAATTGCCTGGGGGCCGGTCCGCGGACTCTTAAGGCCTCCTGTTCCTGTTCAGCCTCCATCTTAGCTCCAATTCTTTAAATGCTGCCTACTATGTCCGTGCCGACCAGTCTAGGCCGAGTCAGGACCTGCGAGAACTGTGTGCGTGCTAAAATTAGGTGCTCGCGCACCTCTACCCAAAGCTGCGATCGGTATGCAACATCCCCCTTCTACTTCTACTTCTCTTCTCTTCTCTTCTACTTAGCAACGTAAAGCTAACACGCTTTGAAGGTGTCTCCGTCTGAAGAGAGATTGTTATTTCCGCGCAACAAAAGCTCGTACTCCTAAGAAGAGGGAGACGTATATCTGCCCATTCCTCGTATCGATACGATCTGTCAAGCTGACCGCATCTAATCTAGGCGAATAGGTGCACTCGAGGACAAGGTGGATCAAATATTAGGCCAGATCAATCAGCCTCACTCAAGCCCGCAACAGGCACCACTGCCACTGCCACTGTCCCCGAAAAGTGAAAGTTGTGCTCCGACTCCTCGAAATCCGTGCGATGTGATCGGGAACGGGCTGATCACCCACGAAGAGGCAAATCGTTTGATAGAGAGCTTTCGTGATGCCATAACGTATTTCCCATTTGTACAGCTGCCGAGAAACGCCACTGTCGAGGATCTCAGATCGGAGAAACCCTTCCTCTTACTCTCTATTCTTTTGGTCTCCTCGTTTCGAAATGTCCAGCTGCACCTGGCCCTCGAGGACGTTTCGACGTCTTACCTTGGGGGACAAGTCTTGCAAGGCAATCGCCAACAACCCTTTGATATACTACAGGGATTGCTGGTTACTATAGCTGGGTATGTTCTAGACAATTTCTCTCTTCATTAGATTC
Source organism: Aspergillus caelatus (assembly GCF_009193585.1). NCBI lineage: Eukaryota > Fungi > Ascomycota > Eurotiomycetes > Eurotiales > Aspergillaceae > Aspergillus > Aspergillus caelatus. The sequence goes on along the minus strand of NW_022475314.1, from coordinate 96,727 downwards.
ACAAAAGCTAACACGGAAGATAGAACGAAGAAAAAACTCCATATAGTGCGGTTTTCTGGATATCTGCACCTCGCACAAAGTATAATCAACGATTGCAGACTGGATTACCCAGCCAAGCTGCGAGTAGTAAGACAAAGAATTGACGTCATGTCGGAAACGGATCCTCCGACAGAATCGATTTCCCTGCGAAACGAGGAAATGCGAGCTTTGGTTGGATATTTTCTCCTTGACGCGAGGTAAGTTCGATTTACCACCTGTACAGCCCGGTCTAGACCTGAAAAGACTATGTCTTGCTTACTTTCTTTTCACATGACTAGTCACTCCATAGTACTACAGCGGACAGGAACAATGCCTTGGTCACCCTTCATAGAATCATGCGCTGCGAAGTTGTCGCAGGAATGCGAATTCTCAACCGATCGATACCTGTTAGGCCAGGTTCAAGTACAACACATGCTTGTACGAATCGATTCCCTAGTTGCACGGGGATACGGTGAGAATCAGGCTCCTGCGGATATAGAAGTTATGATTAGTTCTCTTCAAAGCGATTTTGAAGATTGCAAAGCCCGGCTTCCTGTCCCTATTGACCATGATGGTGAGTTGACCAAGCCTTATCTGTACTGCAGATCTAAATTCTAACACTTGATTAGTATTTCAAGGCATTCTGTCCCACGCCTTCGAAATCCATCTCTATCAAACTATCTTTTTCGATGTATACCCATCTTCCGCCGCGTCATTCGACCAATCCATGGCCCTCCTGCGAATCGATGCCCTTTGTCACGGACTAGCGGCTGCAAAACAATTTATGAGCTTTTACTTCAGTCTACCACCTGGTATTGAAAAGAGATTTAGTTACACCCAATGGACAATGACCGGGTTCAGCGTTGTAGCTTCATGCAAACTTGTTCTCGCATCGTTGGAGCCATCCGTTCGAGATCACGATCAAGTCCGAGGATTGCGAGAGACATTGGATATGCGGCATGAAATCCAGAAATCTGTCAAGCGCATGAATACGCTTGATCAGGAGTGTAAAGGTGGGAAGTGGGATCAACATGAGATATTCTTCTACCAAGATTGGCTGCGGTTCCTTTCTGAATGGTTTGAAAAGAAATATCGTCTTGCGCAGTCTGATAGTGCTGGAGAGAATAATGGTGCACTGGGAGTCTTCACCACTGGAATCTCAGAAAATAATATCTATGAAGAGCCTCAGCCTGATCCTGGTTTTCCTTGGGTGGATCTTCAGGACGTTACGATTGAGGAGATGTTGAATGTGTGGTTAGAGCCAATGAATATGCCACACTACTTTTAAAATGTACAATGTTGGCCTTGATAGTTTCAGTGACGAATGCATACCCCTCTCTGCTTTCTTTTATTTGAATTGCCATTTTATACTACTAGTTCTAACCAAGTACTCAAATTGAACACGGCCTGTTAGGCGGTGGATCCAACCAACCCCGCAGACTAAAGACCAAATAGAAGCTTTGATCACATCAGTATATATACTTACTTTGATAAGGTGCTTATAATCCAACACCAATAGAGAACTGACAAGAATTTATGAACGGAAAAGAGCCTTAGTGGGGACAACAGATACGTTTTATATACTTCTTGTGAAATGGAGCATAAATAGCATGAAGAGCTTAAGCAAGCCAGCAACAGCTAGAATTCGTAGTTTGTGTCTACATAGCGGTTGCTCTCAGCTCCGTATCTTGCGAACAGGGCCGCATGGAATGGGCACGCCCCACTGTTCCGTTTCAGTCCAAGCATGTCTGCCCATACTCACGGTCTGCTCATACTCCACGGTCTGCTCATACGCCCTCCAGTCGCAGGAGATTACCGGCTATGGACACCTGCCAGTTGAGCTGGAGCCACTGGACGTCAATCATCGGACTGCCATCACAATTGGCTTTACAGCAAGCTCCAACCCCCGGTCCCCGCGAGCCCCCCATCATCCCTGGCAGCTGAGCGAGAAAACTGTTCAGCGTATTTTCGGTACATGCGAAATAAAGGCACGTATTCACGTATCCAGAGATAATCGTATTTGACTGCAACTGTAATGTTGGGACAAAATATAATGGTATTCGAACAAGCGGTTTGTCCCCATAGCAGCTAAGCAGTTCAAGAAGGTGTATGGTTACACACCCACCCAGCGGTCTGAGGAGAGTATTCAAAGGGCAATTGTAAATGAGATAGAAGCGAGAGAAGCAGGAGAGCTTTTTTTATTGATATTTAGATAGTTAGCTGGTTAATTTGACGATTTCTTGAAAAATTGACGGGGATTGCGGGCGCACCCATAAGCGAAAGCAGTGGGGGCGCTGGAAGGCACGGATAGTAATTCACAGGTCTCAATATTACTAAAGAAAGTTCTGGGGTCTAAATTATTGTAAAAGTATTTTCTTCTTTCTAATCTACAAGAGAAAAAAGTAAGAAAAGAAAGTATAGACTGATTACTATTATAAACTACTATATGATTGCTATACAATTTATTTGAACTATCTATTTCATCGGCTCAAGTAGTATTGTGTTATCTAGTATTGTATTTGGATATATTAAATTGGTCCCTTGTCGATTTAATCTAGATTTCCCTTCTCTTATAACCAAACTATATGTAAATCAAGTAACTATAGAAAAGTCTCTTATACCATAAATCTATACTGGCGAGACTCTTCTAGAAGAGGCTCTAGAAATTTCTCCTATCTATAAAATTATCTTTGTTACTCTGGACGTCTTTGCAAAATTTATATCCTGGATCATTGAAAAATATAATATATATTCTTAGTATCAAAGAGCCTTAGCCTTATCTTGAGTAAATCTACAATTATAATATCTAGCGACAGAAGACCATTCAAAGGAGAATTATATAGCGAGTATAAAGGTCGATATCCTCCTATAAGTAATCTTAAGGACCGACTCTCCGTTCAAATCAAAGATACCTTTGTAAACAAAATTGCCGAGCGTTCTGGTACAGCTTATATAGATTACCACGACTATATAAAAAAGGTAGCGGAGCACGGCAAGTTATATGATGATGCGACGAACGATGAAATCTGGTTTGACTATGATAGTTCCGATACCAAGCTAGGACATTGGAAAGGCTAGACTACAGCTTATATAAAAGCAAAATTTCATTTTAAGGATGTTTGATTTTGTTTTGGTGCTGATGGTGTGGCCGGACTATATAGAAAAGTGGTTTGGGAAGCACTGTGAATTATATGCAATTCATCTTTAATCTGGTCTCCAGCCTCGCTGTATTTCGTAAGAGTGAATTGATATTTTTATAGAAGCGAAGAGTAGTTGGTATAATGACTCGTATATGATAGGACTCTGGGAGCAAACGATAAACATGTTTGATTTTAATTTTGATTCTGCTGAAAAGACAACTAAGATTTTAGTAAAATGAACGCTTAAACTGGCGTCGAGTGTAGCCGTACTGGGCGTTCGATTTACTGTCACTTAGCGTTGTGGTGTAAATTCAGCCTAATCAGGATTATAATAGTATATTCCAAGCACAAATAGTCTCTGCCTCAGTTCTATAAATTTTCATGACACCTGCATTTAAATGGTTACATTGAGTCTATTCTATGTTTCATGGTCTAGACCCTGTCCAGAGAGAACGATCTGGGGAGAGGGGCCGTTTGCGGCCGATAAACGGGTCACGCGTGGGCGATAAAACTAAACTTTGATTTTGCCATATGTATAAATGGCACAAAATATATAATCTTTCATGGAGGGTATAGGTAAAAGTTGAAACTTATCGAGGTAATTTTTAGAATTTATGACGATAGAGCCTCTTATGACTACACTTTATACTCCATGTATGTGGTGTTACCCGAATATTATGGGACGGAATTAATTCCAGTTAATAAGAATGTCAATAAAAGCAGCGGCTTACAAAATGATGATGACCATGGACTTTTGTCGTAAGATGTCATCATTTATCAAAAGCGATTATACTTTTCTTGAGATACTTGAGATACTAGTTCTAGAGAACTAATATCTAATATGTATACCACTATTGTCTACTAGGATGGTTACACTTATTTTCTCTATATTCTATATGTCGATAAACCATTCCACTTTTACCCTTTACTATAGTCGCTATCGGTCCCCCCACAACCAGTACCAAATATGAAACACGACTACGAAGTCAGACTCCTGCTCGGTTCAACCGCAGTCCTCAGCTCCAATAATAAGCTGATAGAGATCGTCCTATCGACCTTTAAGATGCCCCCGACCACAACGAAGCTGAATGTCCAGTTCTTGGACAAAGGCTCCTTAGATCTCTATGCTACTAGCTGGAGTGCTCACATTCGCAAGATTAAAAATAAGAAAGATCTCGAACTGACCTATAAGAAACGGTATACTATCTGGGAAAGTGACAATAACGCCGTTTTCAATTTGGCTAATAATGATGGTTCCAACACTGATAAGAAAACATACGAAGCGCAAGTCGAATAGGGTCTTAAGAAACAGACACTTTCTATTAGCCGCAAGAAAGATGTAGACCCTGAGAATAGTGGACTGGACCTGCCGGGAACAGAAATCTCCCGCCAACTTCTGATCAACGAAGCACCAGGAAAGTTCGACAACTGGAATAGTAATTCATGGGGTACCAAAATATTGAAGAAATCGCGCATTCTTGGCCCAATTCTCAGCCAACGACTCATTGGCTCATGGAATAAGATACCCTATATATTGAGGTCTGGCCTCTATTGAACTCCACGCGTACGGGAATTAAATACTTCATTGAAGTTTCTTTCAAGACCAAGACACAAGAGTCTGAATACAGGTAGAGTGGCACGGGTTCCCCGAACCCGAGCGGGTTTTTCTTGGCATCGTGTGATTAAGAAATCTAGATTTCTATATAGAACTAGATTTTATATATAAAATATCAATTCTAAATATATAGAATTGATAGAGATATAGAGCTTTAAAAATTTCTATATTTGACCTATTTAGGCAAGGTCTGTAATTAATAAGCGGTATCTTACCTAATTAGGTTTAGTCTAGCGTTGGCGGGGAACCCGCGGGTCGGGGAGGTCTAAACCTAGCGGGTTTGGGTCGGGTGCGGGGAGTCCTGTTAAAAACCCGACCCGCGTGCAACTCTAAGCAAGATATATATAATATATATATTATTTCTAAAAAGTAAACCAAGTCAACAAAGAATACAGGAAATAATATTGTCTATTTCTAGTTATAGGGAGTCTTTGTATAAAAGTCTAAAAAGAATTTGTATTGTATAGAATTGAAGTACCTATCAATAAATATATATATATATAACTTTTAGACTATTAGGTCGACCTTATAAATGGTATTATAAGGCCTGGGAAAAGGTGGAAGCAGTCTACTATACCGCTATTTCAGACCCCTTACTGCATCTACAATGTATATAAAGCATATTTATGATACAATTGCCGATGAGAGCTGCTTAGTACTATACTAAACGGCCGTTGACGACCCGAGAAGAGCACCTGAATGGGAGCTGTATTCGGGTATAATGCATTTCTCTCTCTCTCTGTCTCTCTATATCTGCGGTGCGCTGTACTCCGCCCGCAAACGCCCATAGAGTGCGGTATCACCCTATATATAGACCCAGGGAGGGCTACGATCTCTGTCTTGTAGGAAAAAAAAAGTAATTATTCCTTCCAGATAGATCTATATTAAGTACTTCAGATACACGCCAGCAGCAGAGGGAATATAGGGAGGAAGCAGGAACACAGGCAGCGGCCAGCAGACCACTAATCAAGGCCATCGAAAATTGGTCGCGGCGCAGATGTCCAGAGACTAGTGACTAGACCTGAGACTTAACTCATGTGTACAAAAGCGAGTCACGTTCCTCAGGGGAATTTAGATCTCGGAAGACACACACTTCTGTCCCATTATCCTGCTGCGGACGTTCCAAGCCATTGAGGAAAGCACCCACTTCATTGCCCTTATAACCAAATATAGACACTTTATTAGAATCACCACCCCCATAGCAGTGGACTCCAATAGCTCTCTGGACCCCATTTGGTGCGGTGTGGAGAAGTGGCCCTCCAGAGTTGCGTAGTGAAAAAGCATTTCAGTATATTTAATGGCTAATATGAGATGAAACTCACCACCATATATATCTAAATGATAGTGGAATATAAACTTCCACACAGTAAGGTCGTATTTATGTATGGTGCAGTGGCTGAGGCACATATACTCTCCCTCTTCTATATCTGTTGGGTAGCCAACAACGGTGATGTGTGCTTGCTGTCGATTTGTGGGAATGACCTTATATGGTATCACCTGGTAGTCATTAAAGGCTCTCTCAACTTTAACAAGCGCTAAATCATATATGTCACGATGGTAAGTAGAATACCCCAAATGAACAACAATGTGCTTTCCTTTCCTACACTCAACAGTATCGGCGCTAGAACCATTGTAACCAACATGGACACTGATATAATCAGCACGGCCATATGTAGCGCTGTGCATATTATGGCCAGCTGTGACCACAATGTCCCTATTGATGAGCCATCCGGAGCCGTTGTAAAAGTGCTTGTCCCCCTCAAATGGATAGTCATCTTGCATACAGCTGTCAATAATATGAGCGTAATAATCACTGATTAGCCATTTCGCAAACAATCTCGCAAGGTTCTGTTCGGTCAAGTCCAGATCAAAGCGGCCATATCCTGAATATTGAAACCTTTCGGTATCATAATTAGACCATCCACTTCAGAGATCTGAAGCTGCGGAGCTCAGATGCTCTTACCCGACAGTGTAGCAATTGAACCTAGGCTCTTTTCCCATAACTTTACCCTGGCAGGAACGGCTGAATTGTCCGAAAGAGTCTCAGCTGTTGGTTGTGTGGCGGCCATAGCTGTTGGCGAGGGAGGCTGCGTGCTAAAATGCAGAGAGGAATGCTATCAAGGCTGCAGCGTAGACTGTGTTCACATTCGCTCCTGCCGACAATTCATGACCTTAAGCCTCAAAAGTAGAAAATAATGAATAGGCTTAGTGGCAGTTCGTGGGGCCTAGAACTTATTTATTACAGAACAATCGAAATAATACCAGTATCCTAGGGTTGTTCAAACAATTATTCCATGAGTCCGGAACTATGGATCGATGACGCCGTAGCTTGAAGGAACCCCGCACTGTGAACTATGTCCGTACCATGTTTCAATATAGGGCCAGATACAGCGAATATATATAAAGAGTCGCGTGATGTACATCAGGCAGGGAGACACGCTTTAGGCTGGGTTCTGCCGAAACTTAGCTGCCCTTCCTAATACGCAACAAATGACATCAACCAAATATGGTTCAATCACACCACTATCGTCCATGATGTTATAGAACGGGATGACAATCTAACTGTGTGGTCTGGATGTCATTTTGCCCCGACCCCTGGTCATCCTCAGAAAATTAAAATGGGTGAAGATGGTATATTATTATATCCGTTTAATAACAGCTCATCCCCTGCTCAATAGGACAGGGCTACAGTATAACTGAGAATCTTCTAATTGTTTCTTTCACCTCGAGCATATAGCAATAATGAAATTTGAGAGACGGACTTCTATACATGATCTGGACAGGCTAAGCCTTCAGTTGCATAAACCCAGCTGGCAAGGACCACCATTCAATGTGTGTTATTCAATCTCAAACCAAGAGTTGGTCACTTACTAACGGTGCAGGCCATTTATGCTGGTATTGCGACTCATTTTCATGTGTTTTCTTCTGGAGCATCCCTTGCTATTGCCGTTCGCGATAGCTCATATTTACTCGACTTTGCACAGTATGACTTCCGCTCGGGCGATCGGTACCAGGGTTGGACGGAATTTTCGAATTTCATCCTGGACAAGTTGAGAGAGTACCAGGAAGAGCACTGCGAGAAGTTCATCGGCTTGGCGATGCAGGCGGAATTAGCTGAGAGATGTCCCGAGCTCTGTTCCTTGCTTTGGCTTGAGCTCGATATCATCCCCATTGTACTTCACAAAGCAGAGGAACATGTGAGTTGGGGCATATATGAGCAAGACATCTCGTATAAGTCATTGGATGAACAGGCTGAGTCAATTGCAAGAAAATGCATTAGGTACGGTTTTCCTTTCCCCCATTCCCCGTGATCGAGGACCTCATTATTGGCCAGGTTTTTCGGTCCCAGCAAGGCTCCTGTGCCGGAGATAGGGCTTCGAGGCCTCGTCGAGGTCGATGCCGCATTCCATGTGAAACTCACCAGGCTTGCCGATTATGAGGAAACCGTCGGACCCCCAACGTGGACGGCCGTTAATAAGTATGCTAGCGATCTAAAACAACGCAGAGTGAAGATAGCATTCTTCAGTGCGACTCCCCAAGGCGGTGGTGTTGCGCTCATGCGCCACGCTATGGTTAGGTTTGCGAAAGCAATTGGAGTTGATCTCAGATGGTAAGACTTTCACACTCGATCTCAACAGCAAACCTCTCGATATTTTTCGCTCACTAATTGTGGCAGGTATGTCCCGAAGCCAAGACATGGGATCTTCCGCATCACCAAGAACAACCACAATATCCTTCAAGGTGTAGCCGCTCCTGGGACACGATTCACCAAGGAGGACAGAGATATCCTTTCTGGTTGGGTGCTTGAAAACGCAAAACGATATTGGCTTGGAGCAGAAGGAACTAAGATTCCTGCATTGCTAGATAAGCTTGGCCCGCAAGTCTATCCTTGGCTTGCGCGACATGGCCCGCCTCCTCCCCATTGGTTCCAGAAGAACGGTCCTCTGGTTCCGCCATGGGAGGGCGGCGCCGATGTGATCATCATTGATGACCCGCAGCTGCCGTTCTTGATTCCCCTCATCAAGCAAGAGACTCCGGATCGGCCAGTCATCTTCCGTAGCCACATACAGATCAGAAGTGATCTGACTGACACTCCTGGGACTCCCCAGGCTGAGGCATGGGAGTTGTTGTGGGAGGCGATCAAGCAGGCAGATCTGTTTATTAGTCACCCCGTACATGCATTTGTTCCAAAGGATGTCCCTCAAGAAAAGCTAGGATTTCTTCCGGCAGCAACAGACTGGCTGGATGGGTTGAACAAACCAATGACAGACTGGACTGCCAGTTGCTATGGGCGGGTCTTTAACTCCAAGTGCCGAGAGCAGTATATGACAAACATTGCATTCCCAGATGGTCAGTAATCTTCGTGCCTTGTTCTCACCTCCTCCCGGGCTAGAGATCACTGACATGTTGCTTTGCCTAGAGGAATATATTGTCCAGGTTGCTAGGTTTGACCCTTCGAAAGGGATCCAAGATGTCCTAATCTCATACGAGGCATTCCACCGGCGACTTGTGGATTCCCGTCCGGACCTAAGGCCACCCAAACTACTCATCTGTGGACACGGGTCAGTGGATGACCCAGACGGCTCATTAGTCTGGGATAACACCTTGGATTTCATCGAGCAGCATCTGAAGCATTTGCAGTCACTCATCTGTGTCATGCGGATTGGTCCTAATGACCAGATGCTTCATACCCTCCTGTCCAGAGCAAAGGTTGCCCTCCAGCTCTCTACTCGTGAGGGGTTCGAGGTCAAGGTCTCAGAGGCACTCCATATAGGTAAACCAGTAATTGGGACACGAGCTGGTGGGATTCCATTGCAGATCCAACACGGAAAAAATGGCTTCCTGGTGAACGTTGGTGATACCGATGCGGTAGCAGAACATTTATTTGAGCTCTGGACAGATCGAGAGTTGTATGATCGTATGAGCAGCTACGCGGCAAAGAGCGTGAGTGATGAAGTTAGTACGGTGGGTAACATCTTGTCATGGCTATACTTAGCCTCGAAGCTATCGAAAGGTGAGAAAATTCAACCCAACGGAAGCTGGATAAACGACATGGCCCGTGAAGAAGCATATGAGCCATACAAGGCAAACGAGAACAGGCTTAAGCGAGGATTGACAACATAGTGGGATTGTAGATCACAAATTCTGGAGTCAAAAATGGGATCAAATTTCAATGCCAGGAGAAATACCGGTGATCATTACAACGGACGAAGACCCTACTTCTTCTCCACCGTCCCAATGTGATCAGTTGAAGTATGGATAGGCGTCAGATTCAGGTATCTATGCTTCGAATGTCACCTCGATGCATGTTTCCACAATTATGATACTTTAAGACTGCACCTTACTAGGCAAAGTTTAGCTTTTAACCAACCTTTATACGGATCATCTATAGACAGCAACCTCTAAATCTTCCTAGAGGGAAAAAGTTTTGATTTCTTTGACTTCGAAGATTCTTCCTTAGCCTCACAATGCAGTACTATTCCCAGTCCTTATGAGTACAGAGAGACTAGCAAGTTTGTGGAGACATTTCAATTCTCATTATAGTATGGAGTGCCAAGTCGTATATAAAACACATCAAAAGAACAATAAGTATCAACCTCAAATTCAGAGCCAAGAATCCGTTAGCACCGCATGTTCAATCGCTCTGGATGTGCTTAAAGTTCGGTCACATATTAACCTCGCAAAAGAAATACTGCGGCAGTCGAACCGTGGATACAGCACTGGCGTTCAAAGAACGCGGCGGTTCTCCGCCTTCTTCTCTTGCGGGACTGTTCCGGATCTTCTTCTAAACAGTCTATGCAAGACCTTTCCGCAGGCAGTCACCACTCGCGGAAGCAACGTTGTTTTGTAGTGGCGGACACTGAAAACATAGTACAATATTGCAGCCCCTGCAATGTTAAAACCAATATAGGCCCAACCAATTCCGAAGTTGCGCCAGCGTTGACTGTAGTCTGATATATCATCATGATTAGCGCTTGAACAGCACTGAGGAATACACAGAATTCGCATCAATCAGGCTTGCCACTTACAGATATTGCTTAGAGAAAGATACTGGTCTGCGGTAGTAAAAGCGCAGAACTCGCAGTTTGTCGTGGCAGAGGGGTTGTACAGTTGGCATGGCGATACACTCAACCAATCCGCCATGTATTGACCGCATGTCTGACCTTGAGGCGGAGAAAATACACTGAGCTCCTTGCTAGAACATTGAACACTCTGCCCGTGCAGCGTATTGCCGCACATTCCAGCGATCAAGTAGGTTAGGGCCGAGACACGGTACATGAAGATCCAGAATCCGGGCAGTGCGTTTGGGGTCTGCATGACTCCATTAAACGTTAGAGTCAGGGCAAAGGACAATGTCGCAACAGTTCCTGTTCGGTGTTCGCCTAGTGTCAGCAATGTTCTCACTGGGCCACGTCTTGTCGGACTGGGGATATCCTACCTGCAGTTTCGGCATCTGGCAAGGACGAGATCACCAGGTCTGCGAAGGTCGAGGTGAAGAGGAAGAATTGAATCACAAATAGTAGCATTAGTCCCTGCTTATCCGAGCTCTGGTTTGCACCATAAATCGGATAGTAGTAACTCGCCCAGACTAGAACTCCGAGAATGGCCATGTACGGAATCTCAACGACGATATTCGAGACAACGAACGCCACCCATGAGTAAGCTTTGGATGGCCGTTCACGAACCTCATACAACGAGCACTGAGTGACAAACTTGGGCATTATTCTATGAGCTTGGTTAGGGACAAAGGCTTCAAATATCATGAATTAGGGATCAGCGGGGTAGACTTACTGTTGGACCAATGTGGAGAAGATTGACGTCAACATGAATGAACTGAATAGAAGGTTCTGTATCCCCTGAATCGAATGTCCTGGCAAGAAGTAGGAGAAGCCAATGAACAAAGCCGAAACGACGCCTAACATGAACTTTGCCCCGATATAGGCAGGTTCACGCCAGTACTGCTGAAATACCCGGTGAGTGACCCACCAGAACTGAGCAGTGAGCGGCATGGCATATTCTCCCTGGTCGTCTGACAGTTTATCAATTGGTGCAGGGCCACCATTAGGAACACATTGCGTGGCACGTATGCGACCTAATTCGACTTTTACTTCGCGCGCTTCCGGGCTTTCTTTCCAAACTACCGGCCAATCTTTGGTAGCTTGACCCGATGCCCCTGCGCCAATGATTTCCAACATGTATTCGGCAGGCTGGAATCACAGTGTCGTCAGACACTTGCTATATGCCTTTAGAAACAGGATGTATTGGACGTATATTCTCGGATGGGTCGCACTCTCTTGCTCCGTTTCGCTCGAAGTAACTTAGCAGTGTTCTGGACTGCTCCCCGATTTCGCCAAAGTAAACTGTTCTCCCACCTTTGGCCAGGAAGAGAAGACGATCAAACTGCTGGAATAGAATGGCACTTGGCTGGTGAATTGTGGAAAGAACTGCCTGTCCGTTATTTGCGAGCTTGCAGAAGAAGGCGCAAATAGACCATGCACTCTGCGAATCTAGGCCACTTGTTGGCTCATCAAGAAATAGGCTGTCCACGCAACGCTCCTAGTCAGTAGTCTGCCTGAGGTCACAGTAATTTTGTCTGAGGTCACAACTTACAGAAGCTGGGGTTTGGCTGCAAGTCCAACTCCAATGGTCAGGAGTTTGCGTTGCTCCACATTGAGGCCTTCTCCTGGCGTACCAACGACAGCTTCCGCAAAATCCTTCATATTCAGCATTTTGATGACTTGTTCAACGTAGTCATACTTGTCTACCTTGGAAACGCTCTTGGGCTGCCGCAGCATTGCACTGAATCTCAGAGCCTCTCGTACCGTAGATGTAGCGAGGTGGAGGTCCTGTTGTTGCACGTACCCGGTTTGTCGTTGAAAGCTTGCTGGGAGAGACCCTCCATTGACCAGCATATCCCCAGTAACAACCCCGATTGAGACCCGCTGTGCAAGAACATCCAGCAATGTGGTTTTGCCGGCTCCAGACACGCCCATCAAGGCTGTAAGAGCTCCTGGCTTGACCCAGCCGTCAACATGATCGAGAAGGCGGCGCTGTCCACCCTTTACCGGGATATCGTAACAGAGGTCCTGCCAGGTAAAGGTGCTTCGCTGTTCGGGCATGACTGTACTCAAGTCGACGGGCTCTCCATTCTCCGCTGGCGACTTCAGCCCCGGCGTTTGGGAAGTGGGAGTCTTCTCTGTATCTTGAATCGTCGCTTTCCTGTAGCCAGGAACGTGACCACGACGAAAGACAAGAAACTCAGATGTGGACGACGTGGCGGAATTCAGCTCTGTGGCAATTAGGTACAGGAAATTAAAGAACGTCCAGAAGCCAATGAGGATGCCGAGATTTCTCCACTCGTGAGAGTAGCTGTAGCGGTACTGCGCGTAGATGAAGGAATCACCAGACACAGTTCTTACTCCTGCCACGGACCCAGGCACGGAGCAAACAAAGGCATCGCCAGAGAAGCTTGGGTACCCAGGAATAAACTGAGAACACTCGAAACTTCTTTCATGGAATTCATTGGAAATGAGGCTCTCGAAGGTATAGAAGAGCGTGTTGATCCATCGCAGCCAGGAAAACCAGGGATGCATCTCCGGCGCCGGGATAACGAATCCTGCATAGATGACAATGATTAGGATCATGAGTCCGGCCAGCGCCATGGCCTGGGCAACACTTCGTGTCACGGCGGTCAGAGTACGGAAGACCGCCGACATGATCATAGTTGAAAGGAAGCTGAAGAGAAAGAAGATGAAGAATTGAGATGCAGTATAGCGCTTTTAACTTTTGTCAGCGGCTGAATAGCTTCATATACATTTGGGAAATTTGGCCTTACCAGACTTCCAAGGAAATAGATGACTACATTGAACAGAACTGCAGAAACAAGCTTGATGGGTAAATCTGCAATTACCCCCCCCAAAAGGCCTCTGCAAAAGGGTGGACAAAGGCATAGGAAGCTTGCTTCTCCACAATAGGACGCTGATCATAGAGGGAATTGATTTCCATCACGCTAATCAGGGCATTGAGTCTGCATAACGTCAAGTTCGGCCGGCGTTCGTCAGGCCATCAGCAGGAAAGCACCAAGCTTACAGGGTGGCAAAAAAGAGCAGTGAACCTTTGGCGAAGAAAGCAGCATTGGCATCTGGAGTGCTGCAGAGTATAGTCAGTATGGCCACCTCACGACGTAATGAGATCTATACTAAACTTAGTCAAAGAAAGTCGACTCAACAACCAAAGACATGACGACTCGACCAACAAGCAACGTCAGTGTTGAAGTTTTGTCGTTCCATATCCTAAGGAAGTCAGGTGTCATTAAGTACCCAAGCGAAAAGGCAAGACCTTGACGTCAGGTAGCAGTCAGACATACCTCTGATAGGCCCTTATCATGCACAGTTTGGGTTGCATTGGAACGGAGATGAGATATGGACTCCCTGACCGGACGTTCTTTGCCTGCTCCATGCGCTTCCCAGCTGAGACATCCTCTTGCCCGTGGCTCCCGAGAGGATATTCAGACTCGTATTGTCTGATTTGTTTCAGAAGGGTTGCGTATTCCGGGCTACTCTTCCAATATCTCTGAAACTCTTCTGGAGTCCGCGGAACTATATCCTCCATCCCTTCTTGGGCATTGCGCTCGTGAGTGTTAGTAACAGAAGTAAGAAAGTCTCCCACCGTCTGTCGAGGAGGGTTGACCCATCCCATCGTGGTAAAATATTTCTCCGCCTGCTTGCATGGTCCAAAGTAGATTTCGCGGCCGTCATACAAGACAATCACCTTGTCAAATACGTCATAGATTGCTTGGGATGCCTGGTAGGTGGCTACAGCATGGCAGGCTCCGGCTAGATCGGCTGATATTCTCAATGCTTTCACAAATGCGAGGGCACTGGCAGCATCGAGACCCCGTGTACTGTTATCCCAAGCTGCAAGAGGAGCTCGTGCGACTGCAGTCATAAGAAAGTCAACATATTAGCGAAATTTACGCTCACATTTGAAAATTCCTTGGAGGTAGAGGTTTCATCTTACCCGCCATCTCTGCGATGCTGTGACATTAACAACGTCAGCCGCCACTCATACTTGGAAAATTTTAGTCAATACGCTATAGTGCATAACGATTATTGAACAAATGATTTCTTACCTGACACGCTTTCGTTCTCCCCCAGATACTCCTCGAATATAATCGTCCCCGACTGCAAGTCTTGACTCAGTAATGCATGCACCGGACAAATCACGTGTTAAAACTGACCTCGGGTGTTATATGTATGGGACAGGCTCAGCACCGCCATAGCTACCTGTGTAGTTTCTTTGACATATTGCTTGCGAGACACGCCCGCCAACCGATGAGATGGCGTCCTGGCCGAGGCGGCAAATTCCAGAGTCTCACCGACGGTTAAATGTGGGAAGTGTTTATCCACCTACTGGTTGTAGACGAACTCGCCCTTGAACTCTTTGTGCATCTTCTTCCAAGGTATTCCATTGTAGTGCATGACCGAGTCCGGATGTAACTCGAGCCCGTGCAATTCACCACAGATTGTCTTATGGAACGTTGAGCAACCGCTGCCCGGTCGACCGAGGACCATGAGCATCTCGCCGCTCCTCAAAAAACCATCAAAATTATGCAGAATCTGCCTCTTGGGAGCTAGATGCATGATCTTTCGGTAGCTTTCAGGAAGGAATGGAGCCAGCAAAGTCGAGCTAACTGTTTCCTGAAGCTGCAGGGCTGCGCCGGACCCGGAGAGGCTGAGGTTTTTGAAGACCACTCCCGCGTGCTTACGCAAGATGCCTTCCTCGTCGAGCTGGTTGAGCCTGGTACGAGCCCATTTGTACGCGTCGAGCTCTTTAATACTATATAAGATAACCCCAGTCTGGATAAGCTATAGAAGAAAATCCTAATAAAGAGACTCTATATACAAGACAGCACAGCAGATTAATTATAAAGGAGATAAGGACAACTTACTGTTTAATTTCACAGGGAGGGGGCAGGTAGAGAAGACAGTGTATAGACAGCAGATAGCAGACAGCGCACAGGCAGCGGGACTAAACTCGCGAGACATTAACAGTACTTAATAAAAGAAGCTAGGACTAGAGATTTTTATAAAGAGAAACTCGGAACTGTACTGCAGTAGGACACCAGTCAACTAAAGAAAAAAGAAGAAAAAGAAGTTAAAATTAGGAAAAAAAAGATTAGTCTATATATATCTTTCTATAGACAAATATACTAAATACTGCAGGGCAGAATTCCGCTGGAATAGCCTAAGCTTAGCTAAATAAGTTAAATATTAATAATTCTCTGATTTTTTGTATAACCGACGATATTATTATAGAAATTTATAGAATAGGGCAGAACAGTGCAGAAATAACTAAATAAAAGAGATCTGTAAGAGAACACTGGCGACAGAAGTAATACTGCGAAGAAAATAGAAGATTCCAGTAAAAAAAGAGACTATATTCCCTGTAAAGAAAACAGGAATATTGTCACAGATCCGATGATGACTCCGCATGATGACTGTATCGTATACCCTGCCCGTCGTGCATATACAGCTCGGAGGACGAAGGGCGACGACGGATCACATATCCGTTGACTTTTCAATAGCGTATAGTAGCTCCTTGTCAGTCTTATCCTGTTAGGAGAATAAGGGGCTTCTTCTGGATATAAAGTTAGCCCAATGTTAATAGAAGGAGAAGGCAAGAATCAGTCTTCTGTCTGCCTGATATCTACTGCTTAGTTTTCGGCCTACGTACCCTTACCTAGTTGACAGGTCTTCTACCCTGAATAGTAGATATTTCCTTGACAAATATAGAGTAATCTTTTCTATCATAGATTTCCCCGCGAAAGGGTTTACTGTGGTTGGTTTTTATAGGTACTTATAGAAATAAATATATATAGTCTATATTCCTGTGATACCAAGGCCTCCTCGGGATAAGATAGTTATAAGAGAAGGGACTTAGCCTCGAGGAAACTGAGTAAGTATCCTGTAAGCAAACCCTTTAATCCTCGCACACTCGCGGGAGTTAGACGGAACCCCAGCGACAATACCTTAAGAAAAGGCAGATATAACCCTATGTCAACGCGAGGATAAGCCACTTCTCTAATATCACACTATTTCACACATCCCATCCTTATAGTGGGAATGGCAGGATGTATGCCTAAAATGAAGCCTTTCTAAACGCTAGGATCTAGGTGATGCACTGTTTTCTTAAGTGCTTTAATATCTTTATTTTCGGTTGAGATATTTGTATTTTTGGTTGAATTATCTGTATTTCTAATATTAAGCGCTCTCCCTACTAAATTGTATGGTAAAGTATCTTACCGGCTGAATGCCAAGCTTATACTAGCGAAGGTTGATTACTTTAAGAACACACCTCCGTATAGATATCTATATATTTTTTGAAATATATATATTCATATAATGCTAAAACATCTGAATACAATTCAAAAGCTGAAAAAATATCTAAATTAGGCAAGCGGGTCTAACGGGTTGGACCCGGCCCGGAGACCCGGCCCGGAGACCCGGTCCAGCCCAACCCATTCGGGTTCCCTGGGTTCGGGGCGGGTCCAGCGGGGAACCCGGTCAATTCTATTCAGTCTACAGGAGGCTTTAGCTCTGTATGGATAGATTGTAGATATCTTCTCTAGATCAGCCGCTTATTGAATATAATAACGAAGTCCTGTATAGCATGGTGGGCCGAAAGCCACGGTAAAAGTTTTCCGCCTGTCTGATAATCTCATTACAATCTCGAAGTCTTTTTTCCCCCTTTTAGCTGTCTGTAAAGGTTCTTATGTGTGAGATCTGATACCTGGTTAGTGCATACTGTCACAGGCATTCTATTTGATACACAGTTGTTCTTTGAAATGCAACTACGTTGGTTTACCTTCTGTCTTGTGGTTTGTAATCTGATCAGATCAGGGTGCTCAGGGGCGTGCTCAATTCTACTCAGTAATTAAAAAGCGGCGAGGGGTGACCGCTAAGACACAAAGAAAGGCCAAGAAATGGCATAGGAAATCCGGTACGTAGGCGATATATCTCACATTACTCACTTCATAGCTGGAGCTGTAGCTGTACTCTTATACTGTCCCATGCTCATGCAACACCTATATCAAATGCAGTAAGTCTCAAAAGAAGGTAGAGACGCCCGCCCCATCAAACCGAACATAGTCCACCGCCAGCCGACAGCATCGACACATCATGCGGAACGCGGCCTGCCGGGTCGCCCATGACATTGACCAGCATCGCCATACCCGTCGCAGAATGCCACAAAATATGGCAGTGGAACAGCCACACGCCAGGATTGTCGGCGCGGAAGCGAAGCACGGCGTACCCGCGACTGGGAATCTGGACTGTATCGCGAAGGGTGGCGCGAGAGAGATCGTACGGTTGGAAGGAGGGGCCTTCTTGGGTTGAGTGTTGTGTTTCGGGATCGGAATTTGGGTCTGGCTCCAGGCCCGGTGGGTAGGGGTCGATGAAGGGGTCGTAGGAGCCCCAGCCGTAGGAGGATTGTTGTACGGTTAGGATATAGAAGTGGTGTCCGTGCTGTGGGTGCGTATTAGCCGATGATAAATTAGATTGATTTGGGCGAAGAGAGAGGAGGAAATAGAGAGAGCATGGACACTTACCAGATGAAAGGGGTGGGGGCCCTCGTCGAGATTGTTTACGACTAGGTCCACCCATACAGCCTCGGGGCCGGTTGAGAACGCCAACTGATTATAGTCCCAGCGCTCTCGCGGGAGACCGATCAGTGGTGCAGGTGGGTCACTCTGGGGCTTCCACGTAGTCTGGTTAAAATAGCCTTCGGGGATGTTGCTATTACGGGCCATTATCTGGATTTTGGTGTAGACGACGTGTGTTTGTTGGGCCTTGGGAGGTAGGCTCTGAAGGATGGAGGGGGCTGAGGGTACATCCTCGAGGTTAATGTGGTTTCGTACTTTAGGTACAGGGACCTGGTCTGTATTGGGAATAGATGCAGAGCGGTAACGGATGGCGAAGGTTTGATCTGGCATTAAAGCAGGATTCATGTACTTGAAGCATCTGTGGTCAGTTAGAATTTGATGCATCAACATGAGAGAAATGGGGCGCCTGACCCTTGGTCCAGTTGCACCATCATGGAGGAAGACGATTCTTGGTGAGATGAAGTACGGAGAACGAAGTCCATGCGCTGGCCGGGGTATAAGACGCCCGCAGAATTGACATCTTCTTGTTGGTAGCGCTCAACATCAACGCTGTCGGCCTGAATGAGATTTATATTCTCCTGGTCGAATACGAGTGAGAACCCTGCCAGGGCACTAGGCTGCTTGTCAAAAATTGACATCATGATACGGCCTGGTGTTCTCATACCCAGTGTTTACGACACGGATCCGATAGGCCGTGTCCGGATCAAGATCCAGGAATGGGGTGTTGGGCAGCTGCGTAATACAGTCGACGGGGCGAGCAGGAACGGCCATGGAGCATTCAAAATGGCCAACTCCATTAACCAGCAACGAATCTGGCACCGGCTAGAACAGAGAACAAATATTTAGAGCCCACTCCCAACGTAAATCCTTCAAGAATAACTCGCCTCATTGGCAAAACTTCCAGGAAGTTTATACCAAGCCAAGACATCCTTCGCTGGCCGGTGGTACCAGTCTCCGACAAGCAGCAGAAGCTCCTTTTCGTAATGGAATCGCTGGGCATCACCCCGAGCACGCGACATCAAACCTCGTACGGTGGTCTTGGCCGCGGGGGCATGAACAACTAGTCCGCCGTAGAGACCATCCCCGCGCGAGACACCCGAATGAGCATGGTACCAAAATGTACCGCTTTGATCGGCCGGGATAGTGATATTATAGACAAATTGCGCAGTTGGAGCAATTGGACATTGTGAAATCCCGGCTGCGCCATCCATGGCATCTGTCAGGGGTCAACGGATTGGGTTCTCTATGATTAAAGGATTGCTGCAATCAAGGATACTAAGTACATACTGGTCACGTGAATGCCATGCCAATGGAGGGCAATGGACTCTTCCTTTACCGCGTTGGTCACGGTAATGAGGAGGGTATCCCCGGAGCGGGCTTCGATGGTGGGACCGGGGAAGAGATCTATATAGGAAGAGTGTTTTAGAGTGAGCATCTCAAACGCGAGGTATTAGAGAGGCGTGAAATGCATTGATAACTTCAGGAGCGCACCATTGATCAGATAAACCTGTTTCAGGACGCCGTCGGGTCTGCGCAGACCCGAGCTGATATGCCAATCGAGATGCTGTGTAACTGGTGGGCGAGACACATGATCTTCAGGGCGAAGCTCCATGAAGGGACGATTTGCGGCAGATAGGTCCTGGGAAGGGCGTGTCTGGAGCGGCGCAACCCAGTCGAACCAGGGGAGATGAATCCTAAGTTGAAAGATATAGGATACCATCATCAACAGACACGCGACGAGGGACCCCATCAGGAACCATGTCCGTACTGACCGGGCGGCCCTCTGCGGTGTGACGGGCTTTGTGGAGGCTGGTTCCTGCATCTGGGATAGCCTCTGACCCCGACTGTTTTGCCGCTCCATGCTGGCTCATCGAAATGTCAATTGTGAGAAACAGTTAGAAGCAACATCCAGAATGCCTTTGAAGCGACAGAGTCCGAATCGGAGAAAATTGGACCAGCATCTGAGTCAATGAATAATCTGTAGTTAACAAGTTAGCTAGGTTAGGGGGAAATGTTTAAGCCCTTGCCGCACTGACCTTCCGCGCCCTTGCCAAGGGCGCAGACCAGGTGGAGTGAGGTGATGCTAGAAAGGAAGGTGTTGTGGCTGTGAGGCCGGAGCGAAGGGAAATCCACGCAGGAAAGAAGTCGTGAGAGTGTGCAGAAAAAGAGCCAAGAGTAGGGTGTGATGCGGTGTAAATGCAGAGAAGTAGCCACGATGTCGAAGTCCTCCACGTGCTTGGAGAAGAGGAAGGGTGGAGTGGAGGCGCCCAAATGGAGCCGTGGATGGAGTTGATGATCAACAAACAGTTACGTTACAGAAACTGGAGTAAAAATATTCTTACTATACTCCATAGTGATCATGGCCTATGGTAGATCCAACTCGTATATTATGGACAGGCCAGAAAATAGACACAAGTAATCTTTTCGGCGTGAAGTACGAAGTACATAGGGTATTTATTTAACTTCAGTAGAAGCTGATGCAGACGCTGAAAGCCCCGACCTAGACAGGGTTCTGCAGTATTATTTTATATTATCCGATTTAAGTATATGACTAAAATTGCATATGTATTCGTCGACTGTTACTTGATTCTTCCCCGATCTTCTCCGATTCCCTCTTCTTCCTCTTCTTCCTCTTGTCCTTCAGCTTCTTCTTCGGCATCTTCCCCAGTTTGCAACTCGGCCAACCACATCTTCGAAACGCCCATCGTGAAACTGTCCCAGAACGAAAATAAGCTACTATGACTAACTATAACCACACGGCATAGTCCCCACTGATGCTCCTTTTAAACTATTCCTGATCCTCACTAGAGCAGCTCAATCTCCAAACTAGACCTAAATCACATCCAACACGCCCTCACGTGGGGTCTTCCGGCAGCGCAGATTGGATTTCAAGGGGAGCTCCGAAGAATGCGATCCCTACCTGTATCCCAACTCTCTCTAGCTTCACCGCGGGAGATGGAGATTCGATTAGTCACACGAGTCTTGGGTGTGAAGTGCAAAGACTCTTCATCCGCAAACTCTGCCCGTCGGTTAAGGTGGTTCATCCCGATGCGCCCCGGACTGTGAGGTCTTTAAAGGAGGAGCAGGTTGCCCCTGCTTCTCTACTTCTTCACCATTCTCTTCCATTCTCGGCACGGAAACTTCACCATCATCACTATGGTGCTGATCCTTGGAACTGTCCTCGCGGTGCTGCTGGGGAGCTCCCCCGTCACTGCGGGCTCCCTGCGCGACATCGAGCATGTCGTCATTTTCATGCAAGAGAATCGCGCATGGGATACGGTAAGTCTCTCTTCCCCGATCTGATTACCCCATCATGAGGGGTAGTGGTGATAGCCACGGATGACGGCTAACTCCAATGGTATGGATAGTACTTCGGCACGATGGCAGGTGTTCGTGGCTTCAATGACCCCAATGTCCAAGTCAACCCCGATGGACAGTCGGTCTGGAATCAGTGAGTACTTTAACCAAGCATGACAGCGTGTTTCAGTAGTTTCACGTACTAGACATAAAATTTCTCTCGGAGCTAACCTGGTCCGCCGTACAGGGTAGTTGAGCCGAGCATGTCTAACGCTACTAAAACCCTTCTGCCCTGGTACCTGGGCTATCAGGGAGGTGACTCGAATGAAGCGATTCAGTGCATCACTCCCGGTGATAACGGCTACCAGGAGAACCAGGCCTCCCTCAACCACGGTCTGAACAACTACTGGGCCCGTAACAACACTCCCTGGAGCTGGGGCTACTTCAAGCGCGAGGATATTCCCGTGCACTTCGCTATTGCTGAAGGGTGGACCTCCGGCGATATGTACCAGGTACGGCTTGACCATTATTTTTAATCCGAGAAACAAAATCAAGTAATGAACGCTAATCAGGGGATAGGAGGGGCAAGTCGCCTCCACTAACCCTAACCGTGTCACTCTAGTCAGTGGCTCCGTTAATGTACCCGGTAGCCCGCAAAACTCCACCCAGGGTGGCCCGACACTTGACAACAACGAGATTCCTGGTACGTATTCTTTTTTATCCCCCGTCTATTGATCACCTCACTCAACTAACATTCTTTGTGGAGGCTGCGATCGCCTGGGTATCAACTGCTATCCCCTGAAATGGAAGACCGTTTACGAGTTCTACGAGGAAGCTGGTGTCTCGTGGCAGGTCTACCAGGGCACTAACAACTACGACGATAACCCACTAGCCTGGTTCGAGCAATTCCAGAAGGCGAGCAATAATACTCCCCTCGCTGAGAAGGGCATGTCCTTCCTAGGTCTCGATACGTTCTACGCTGCCGCTGCCAATGGCACCCTTCCCGAGGTCAGCTTTATTGTTGGGCCTAAGGAGCTATCCGAGCACCCGCCCTGGCAGCCAAAGGACGGTGCCTGGCTACAGAAGCGGGTTGTTGATGCTGTCATCAAGAGCCCTAAGTACTCATCTACTCTGCTGATGATCAGCTACGATGGTAAGTATCATGCTCGCGTGCCTATATTCCAGAAGGAGTATGCTAATGATTGGTACAGAGACTGGTGGTTTCGGCGATCATGTCACTCCTTTCCACTCGCCCCCAGGTACCCCCGGAGAATGGATAAAGGACCCACTGGGCCTGTTTGGTGACATCTTTGTGGGACCTGGTATGTCAACAACGGTTCTATTTCCCCGAGAGTCAGCTCTGATTGGTTCGATCGTCTAGGTTTCCGTGTTCCTTTTTATATAATCTCCCCCTGGACTCGCGGCAACCGCGTCTTTACGGAGCGGGCCGATCACAACTCCCAGATTCTGTTCGTGGAGCAGTGGCTCACGGCTCGTGGGTACAAGAGCATCCAGACTGATCAGATGGTTCCGTGGCGACGTGCCCACATGTCCAACCTGGTCAATGCCCTGGATTTGGACAACGTATGCGATCACCTGGTTTCCTTATAATATTTGATAATTTGAACTGATAATGATTCAGCCCGATTTGTCTCTTCCTAGCCTGCCCGAGGCTGAGACCCCTATAACCAACAGCAATGGCGACTATGTCGGCTGGTCCCAGTGCGAGTCCAAGTTCCCCAACCCGCGTCCTCCAGTTCCTTACGGCCAGCAGCAAAACTCCACTAACGCCCTCTGGTTCGAGGATGGCTACAAGGAGGTGGTCGGTTATCTGACCGAGGGACGATACCTGGTTCCCGAGAAGGGTGGTGTAGCGCTGACGAACTCCGGCAAGCGAAACTACGTGACCGTGACCACAGCGACTGAGAATCACGAGGACAAGCACCAGCGCTGGGTCATCCACTACACCGACGATCCAGAGAGTGGGATCTTTACCATCTCCAGCGCCCTTGATGGCCGATGGCTCGGCGCTCGCGGTGCCCTGCTGGACAGCGACCAGGCCTCAGACGCCGAGCCCGTGCGCATCACCTTCCTCGGCAACGGTCTAGGATACACCCTGCAGTATGTTAATGGCAACCAGTACATTGACGTGAACCACGGTGGTCAACTCAACATCGCGACCCAGCCCCATTCGCCGGACCAGGGCTTCAAGATTTTTAGCGTGACCTATCACGACTAATGGATTCGGTGGGAGTGGAGTGGAGACTCGATGACGAGTCATTTTATTGACCCGGATGGTCTTCGTGTCCGAAATATGCATCAATTGTTCAAATGAAGATAGGCGGAATGAGACTATCTTTGAGTACTCCTGCCACCAGTCAGGATTTCAATTCTTACCCCTCCCCCTATAGACTGGGCAACCATATTTCACCACGATTATTAGACAACTGGCGTAGTAGCAGATTTAAGAAGCAGATAAGATTCAGACTGTTTACTAATTTGAAATATTCTGGTTCATTTTGTGGTATCTATCTAGTTGTTATTAGAGTTGCACGCGGGTTGGGTTTTTGATAGGTCTCCCCGCACCCGACCCAAAACCCGCTAGGTTTAGGCCTCCCCGACCCGCGGGTTCCCCGCCAAAACTAGGCTAAACCTAATTAGGTAAGATTCCGCTTATTGATCACAGATCTTACCTAAATAAGCCTAGTATAAAGACTGTTTAAGCTCTATATCTCTACCAATTCTATATATATAGAATTGATAATAAATATATATATATATATATATATTCTATATCTACATAAAAATCTAGAAAAAATTTAGAATATCGGTATTGTAATGCCAAGAAAAACCCGCTCGGGTTCGGGTTGGGTCCAGCGGGGAACCCGATCAACTCTAGTATAGAGCAAATTCTTAGATAAGTTTTTAAAATATATAGAATATTTTAGTAGCTGCATTATATAAAGATAGATGTAAGAATATGTTTACAGGAAGACTAAAGTATAATATAAAATAATATAAAACTAGATTATTATGTGGCCCTTTTTAAAATTAGTATTCTTTTATAAGTGTTGCCTTAAGAAAAGATAGAATATATGAGTATCTATATAGAATAGGCTCTGATATGAGGTAATTATAGCTATAAGAAATTTAGTACCGGCCAGTCCAGCGTATAAGAGAGCTGATATAGAAGTAGATTACTTATAAGACTAACCAAGGATAACTGGAAGCACAGGAGTGTCCTAGGGCCGGATGTAGAGAATATCTATTTAGAGAAGCTCTGGGCCCTGGGGAAACGACTTGTATTTTATACTGTAGATTTATCTCTATTGGCCGAATATAACTACTGGGGTAGTTATATACTTAAATTTCTTTTATTGGGACCTCGCTTAGACGATCTGAATTATTGAAATAGGACGTGGGCAATAATATCAGCTGGTGTCTTCCGGGAAAGATCATTCCGTCCCTTCTTGCTCATTGGTTTTGGGATAGGGGACGATGATATGACCAGAGATTCATTGGAGAAAGTCTGGAGATCCATGCTAAGCGACATAAGAAGCGGGAAGCCGATTGAACTTGGAAGGGGTAGTGTTTTTGGGGGCGGATATACTGCGCTGTCTATATTGCCATTCAATTTGAGGTGGATACGAGTATTAAAGTCAGCCAGCTAGGTAGCGACTGAAGCCCTCGGACAATTTAAACTATTTAGTTCTTGATAAGAGAGCACAGAAACTCCGATAATATCATCTTCTAAGATAATTAATCCAACTAGCCGTGGCGTTGTATGGCACCGCGGCCTAATTTATACTGCTAGGCGCCTTGAAATTTTACTTCCATAACTCTCATTTAGAATTCAGCCAATATAATCGGCAAGACTCAGGGAAGATATGGATAATCTAATAAATGTCTCTTTTACATTCGCTAATCGGAGTCTATCATGTAACCTTCTGTTATAAGCTCAGGGCCCATCGATG
This sequence comes from Aspergillus caelatus, assembly GCF_009193585.1. Lineage (NCBI taxonomy): Eukaryota > Fungi > Ascomycota > Eurotiomycetes > Eurotiales > Aspergillaceae > Aspergillus > Aspergillus caelatus. The sequence continues at coordinate 71,020 of NW_022475314.1, read as the reverse complement.
TCACACACTGGCTTACCAAAGGTCTTCTAATGCCATGACGCACCTCTGGTCTTAATTAGCCCTATACGGCGTAGTATATACCTGTCTTATGAATAACTACACACCCTGTTGGATTTGGCAATATGCTTTATGACTTCTCTCGGGCTTCGATGGCCCTGTGCTTCCCAACACTCGTTTCAAAATACTCCTTCACCTTGGCTCGAGCGACCTCGACCACGACCACATCCTCGACGGTGCTGGGAACTGCAACCTCTTTTGCAAACTCTCCATGGACACCATTGTCGACCAATTCTCGGAGCACCCGTCGCAGCGTCTTCCCCGATCTTGTTTTGGGAATCATGCCCTTTCCTTGGATCATGCCCCCGATCGATGCAAAGGCGCCCACTTGCTTGCGCACGAGCGACTGGATCTCGAGAGCAATCTTGCTATTAGGTACAACAGACTCGGGGTGGTCAGATTGAGTGAGAGTGATGAATGCGAACGGCAGTTGGCCCTTGAGCTCGTCGGGAATGCCGACGATGCAGGCTTCCGCCACCAGTGGATGAGAAGAGATGGCTTGCTCGATGGCTCCTAATAGTCTTGTTAGTAATCCAAACAACACTGTTGCTACTTTCTGACGTACCGCTGGACAGTCGATAGGCACTGACGTTGAGCACGTCGTCGTTTCTACTCATGACATGCACATAGCCCTCTTCATCAATCCACCCTGAGTCTCCGGTATCGAGAAATTTTCCATCAAATCGCTTCAGATAGCTTTTGTAGAATCTTTCCTCGTCGCCCCACAGCGTGCGGAACGCGGTCGGCGCCAGCGGCAATCCCAAGACAATATTCCCCATAGACCCGGGCTCTACTTCATTACCCTTGTCGTCCACGACGCGCACATCAAACCCTGGCATCGACTTCCCAGCACTTCCAGGTTTCACGGGCGGTGGTGGATAGTCCCGTAGGCTCGTCTTGCGGTCCTGCCCCGCATGCGGCGTGAGTGCTCGCCCCGTGATGGGCGAACCGGCCTCTGTGGACCACCAGTTGTCGATAACGTGACAGGATGGTGCGCCATATTGAGTCAGAAGATTCTGGTACATAGAGATCAGGGTAGGTTCTGAACGCTCGCCCGCCAGGAAGAGTGCTTTGAGGGATCGTAGCCCTCCGCGCTCACCAATCTTCGAGAGCGATTCGTTATTCGGATCGTCATTTTTGATGGCTCGAAGGGCCGTCGGCGCCGTAAACATGGTATTGACCTTGTACTCCTCGACGACTCGCCAAAAGGCAGACGCGTCAGGAGTCCCCACCGGCTTGCCTTCGTATAGCACTGTGGAAGCGCCCGCGAGCAACGGTGCGTAGAGGATGTAGGAGTGGCCGACGACCCAGCCGATATCTGACGCCGTGAAGGACACGTCGTTGGGGCCATGGATATTAAAAATGTAGCTGATGGATAAGTGTAAGCCCACAGCGTGTCCACCGGTGTCGCGACGCACTCCCTTGGGGGCGCCTGTTGTCCCGGAGGTATGCATAATATACACGGGATCCTCGCTCTTGACCGCTACGCAATCGGCTTTGATCCCTCGCGCCTTTGCGCTACTAACATACTCTTGCCAGGACACTTGGTTTGCGCAAGTCGTCTTGCCTCCAAAGATTATACTTTGCAGCCATCCCCACTGGACGCTCCACCAGCTCTTAATCTCCCAGCGCAATTGCTTTCGTTGCCAGATCACAGTGCTCTCGGGCTTGTGCGAAGACAGATCGATCGCCTCCTCGACCAGTGGTTGATAGGCGATGGGAGGCCTATTCCCAACAATGCCACAGGAGGCCGTGAGGAGAGCAACTGGCTGACAGGCGTCAATGCGCTGAGCTAGCGCATTCGGTGCAAAGCCGCCAAAAACAACTGAATGGATGGCTCCAAGACGGTTAACTGCGAGGATTCCAATTAACGCCGCGGGGATCATCGGCACTGGGTTCAGAATCAGTCCGATGCGATCGATGCCATGGCATCCTAGAGGCACACCTACTATACAGCATTACCACGTCTCCCTTCTTGACGCCTTCTTCCCTAAGCGCTCCGGCTAAGGTCTCAACCTCATCAAGAAGTTGTTTGTACGTATATCTTTCCTTCGTATTGGTCACCGGACTGTCATAGTATATGGCCACCTTGTCCCCGTTGCCGGCCACTACATGACAGTCGACACAGTTATAGCAGGTCGATATCTCGCCGCCGGAGAACCACTCCCACGTCGGGTGAACGGTACCGTCTGGAAGTGTCTGCTCGGCCATTCGGAGTGTGGTGTCTGGCTTCTTGTGCCAATGGAGGTACTCCGCTTGGCGCGCCCAGAATTCCTCTGGGTTCTGTAAGCTTTCGAGAAGAACCTCATCCTGCAGATGTGGCTGCGTCGGCAATCGGGGAGCCATGATGCCCATGCGTAGGACAAGGGACGCGCGATGGCCCCAAGCGACGGTTTCTGTCCTTGCGGGGACGTTTGCAGCTAGCCACGATAGTTTTTTTGATGATGTTTTTCAATTCCAGTATATAAATGCTGAATGTACGGCTTCCGCCTACATAATAAGAGTTTAACCTGCGTTTCAATAGTTATAGAAGTCTACCATTAGCAATGCCGTGTTCTAATGTTTTTATGGTTCTTCAGCCGTTCGGTCGTTCGGCGGCTGCACAGGTTTTGGGGTTAGGGCCCGAATCTTGGGTTCCACCCACACCTAGCAGGTTTATAAGACTAGCATACTAAGATTGATGAGAGACAAGCATTTACTGTTGAATAACATTTCTTTGGATTTCTCATCCCTTGCTCGATTGAGATCTGAGCAGTAACAATGGCTTTCGGCACTATCTACACCTTCCCCGTAAGTGGTCGATCATCTCCCTGCCCCTACATATAATAACAATTCCATTCCAGGGCGACCAGCCTCGGACCATCGCTATCAAAGCGGTCGCTAAGGCCAACAACCTCGATCTCAAGATCGTTGAAGAGCCCAAGACCCCTGCCCACTTTGCGGTGAGCAAACTGGGCAAGGTTCCTGCGTTTGTCGGCGAGGATGGCTTCATGCTCTTCGAGTGCATGGCCATCGCCATTTACAGTACGTCGATGCCCTCCTTTTCGTACGCCCGAAGCTCACATGGTATTAGTCACCTCCCAGAATGAGGAGACTACGCTCCTCGGAAAGACGAAGCAGGACTATGCCAACATTCTGAAATGGATGTCCTTCTTCAACTCTGAAATCATCATCCCCCTTGTCGAGAAGTATCTTCCCTTGGTCGGCATCCGTCCCTACAACAAAGAGACGGTGGATATGTTCGCCAACATGGCCCAGGCAGCTGTTGACGTGGTGGAAGAGCACCTGGACGGCAAAACCTTCCTGGTCGGTGGGGAGATCTCTCTGGCCGACATTTTCTGCGCCGGGATTATCTCCCTCGGCTTCATGTTCTTCTATGGCAAGGAATGGCGCCAAGCCAACCCCAACGTCTCTCGTTGGTTTGAGCACATTATCAACCAGCCCATCTACTCTGCTGTCACCGAGAAGATCGAATTCCTCGACGAACCAAAATTGACCAATGTGCCCCCCAAGCAAGGTGAGGCCGAGCCTGCTCCTGAGACCCTCAACTAAACCGTCGGAGCGTTAATCCCCACAACTGGCTCTCGAGATATATCAAGTAGCGATGAAGTCTTTGTTGAGTGGTACTCTCTATAGGGGTTAGATGAGGAGAAACGAAACGAAACGATCCTGATCGTACACCAAAAGGCCTACCATCTTCCGAAACCACTCTCGGAACGGGCTTGTTCGCTGCGTGTCAATATCGAGAGTACTCACTCTAACTTTCAAACATACCTCATCGCATGCACCGAAGCGACTCAATCTCTTCAGCTGGTCAATTATAGAGTCGCCATTGCGGTCGGGGTGATACCGGGGACTGTTCAGATCCAGTTGAGCTGAAAAGGACTATGATTGTAATGTTAATGACAAACTTTGTGATCGTGTTTATTCTGTGGTGTATAACTCAATGAACATCTATATTCCCAGCCTAGTGTTCTTTTATTCGATCTCATTCATCGCTTAGGGCACCTTTCATAAGGTAGAAATTCCAAGACTTGGACCAATAGTCTGCTTCACGCCGAAGCGCATGCTTCGGTTTCACATAGTTGAATCATATAGAGGCTAGACCTATCTGATACTTCTAATGGCAATCCTCCGCAGGAGGGTACGTACACACGGTGCCGAAAGCATCCAGACCACCGACATCTCGAGCTTACCCAGAGCTGGATATCAACCCCGAACAACCGACGCTAATTTAGACAGAAGGGCCAGGATATGGAACACCATAGGATAATAAGGCCTTGATCTATAGAACTAGATAATCATACAGTTGCCATTCTCTTTCTATAGTATCTCAACTCAATCATGATAGGTCTAAACCAGCTACTGGCTGTCAAGCCGGCGCCGCTTTTAGGAGCGCTAACGGCAGCGATATTTTTCGCTTTCTACGGGCACCCCCGCTACTTTCTTCAAGGTATACAACACCTACCGGAAGAGCATACAATTACACGCGCAAAGGCCCAGGTGGGCGCCGACCACAAGCAGCAGCAACCTACCGAGTTACCCTACCCAGCGGATGCTTTTCCTGGAGGAAGGCGAGTTCAGACAGTATACGGAACAATTCAGGTGTTTGAATGGGGACCCGAACATGGCGAGAAGGTCTTGTTGGTGCACGGTCTGGGCACTCCATGCATTGCCCTGGGGAATATGGCAAAGGAGTTTGTGCGTAGGGGCTACCGGGTGATGATGTTCGGTGAGCCTTGTCTTCTCATTCTGGCGATATAGATACACTACTGCAAGGAACCACCGTTGCTAACAATTGTACCGCAGACCTCTTCGGTAGAGGCTATTCAGAAACGCCGAATGATCTCCCACATGATGCTCGGCTCTACACTACGCAGGTTCTGCTAGTTCTCTCATCTTCCCCGCTCGCCTGGACGGGGTCATCCGCCTTCCATATCATAGGATTCTCCCTCGGCGGCTCGATCGCGGTCGCATTTGCCGCTTACCACGCAACCATGCTTCGTTCAATAACTCTCATCTGTCCGGGAGGACTAATCCGCACATCGCATATCAGCCGCCGAAGTCAGGTCCTCTACTCATCTAGTTTCATCCCAGAGTGGCTACGCCTCCGACTCCTTCGTCGCGACCTGGAACCGAGCAACGGCGCTCCAAGTGCAGATGTCCCCGATGGAACCCAGGACGCAGATGTTGACTTCGACGCAGTGCCGATTGCGGCGGATCGACCGCAGGTGAGGATCGGTGACGTGATCCGATGGCAGCTCCGCGCCAATCCGGGATTTGTACCATCGTATTTAAGTACCATCCTAGGTTCTTTGGTCTATAGGCGCTATGACCGAATATGGAAAGTCCTGAGAGACGAACTGGCGCGTCGTCGAACAGCAGATGCACCACCCGGTCTACCGTGTGGACGTGTTCCCTGATTCTCGCGGAACGGGATGTTATCGTCGTGAAAGATGAATTTCTCGAGGATATGGAAGGGCTTCTCTGTCGCGAGGATGTTGACTTGCACGTCATGAAGGGTGGCCATGAGATTGGCGTGTTGCGAGGCAAGGACGTGGCATCCATAGCTGTAGAATCTTGGAAATAGACAACTTTAGACCTACAGACATACAGCCTCGATGATGCATACCACGCAGACTTCGGATTTCGCAATCTACTACATAGACCGGTAGTACAACCCTCCATACCACGAACCTAACGCCAGCATAATCTAGGTTTTTGCCCTATTCTTCATCACCATCAACATAGTACAAGATCAGAAATATATTCTTGCAAATATACAACCATTGGTCTGTAAAACGACTCTCCGCATGCCACCCCTAGTCCATCTTCAATCTCTCAGCCGCGCTCTGGACAATCTTGACCCGCTCGGGGTCTCTAGGTTCAATCCTGCAACCAAACCGCATTGGCCTCGGCGCTGGTACTGGCTCATACTCTAGTGTCTCCCGAATTTCATTTCCATCTTTATCAAGTGGCCAACCGATATTCACAGCCCAACCCAACTTAGCGAGCAAAATCACCAAACTCCGTTCCGCGAAGTCTACTCCAGGGCAGGCTCTTCGACCATAGCCAAACGCAGGATAACCTTGGCAGGTAGGGTAGACAGTGAGAGGTTCCTTGTAGGTCGGATAGCTGGGCTCCAGCCAACGGGCGGGGTTGAACAACTTTCCGTCGGGATACATCTCCTTGTCCATCAGGATAGATCTGGCACAGTTAACAGGCCTGAAGAAGGCCAATGATGCTGATGAATATCACTTACGCAAAAGTTGCATGGAACACAGTTCCCTTCTCGAAGGCGTATCCGTTGTAAATATCATCCACTTCCAAACAATGACTGATTCCCATCTCCGCCATTATAGACCGGTATCGGACGCCCTCCTTAACAATCGCTCTCACTGTCGGCAGGTTAGGGACATCTTGGTAGCTAGGCATTGTACCCTTGCCAACAACTTCGTCAACCTCCTTCTGAAGCTTCCTCTGCCAGTCCGGGTACTCCATCATCAGGAACAAGAGTGTGAGGAGGTTATTATGCGGGGAGCGGGTGCCACCGTCGATCATGGCTTGAAACACATGAACGGACTCTTCATCGGTCACGGTGTAATCACCCCGATTCAACAGGAAATGCTTATAGATAGAGTCCATGGCCGACCCGTCCGTGATACTTGCCTGGATCTTTCTCCGAAACGACCACATCTGGCCCACATATTCCTTTCTGAGGGTTTCCATCTTTTGCAAACTGGGGACCAGCCAGTGGGGGAAGTGCTGCAAGATGGGGAAAACATTACTGGGAAAGCAATCCGGACGAAAGGAGTTCATAATTTCCGCCGTGAAGTCCTCATTGTCGCGAATGAAGGGATCTGATGCCGAAGGGATGGAGAACCCCAGCATGGAGCTCGTCAGAACCGAGTAAGCATAGCGAAGAAACTCGTCGTGGAACGACGACGGCGACTGGATCAGTGCGGATAGAGAAAATGTCGCTTCATCGTCCATCAGGCTTTGGTAAGTATTAATTGCAGCCATAGAGACAGCGCTGTGTAACATTTTTCTCTGGCGGCGCCATCCCTCTATTGGTCATTAGCATCGATGATCGACATTCAGTGGGGTAGGGTACACAGCCTACCGTCCTTGTTTCTGAACCCAGGGCTTTGCTTCATCGAGATGTATTCTACCGCATGGGGAGCTCCACGATCCGAATACCGATTTCCTCTCTTAACGAACAGCTCATTTGCAATCTTCTCCTCCGACAGGATTACTTGCTTTGCGCCCATGAGGCTGATCTGAGTAATGGGACCATACTGCTCAGCCCACTTGCGGAATATATGGATCATATCAGTGCTGTCAGCCGAAGCCAAATCCATGGCATTTCCCACCAAAGGCCATCCTAGAGCAGCATCGTCATTCACAACATCCTAGCAAACAGAACCAAAAGGAAAGAAATAAAGAAAGACTACAGCACTGTACCTTTGGGCCCTGGAGGTGTCTTAGCGCCTTTCATTCGCTGACGCCTCACGACACTCCCAGCGACATAATGCAGTACGAGTCCCAGCAGCGGGAGCCACCACCATTGCGATAGCAGAGTCATTTTTAGAGCGGATATTGGCTCTTCTTCCACGGTGCTAGGCTTCACACATTCGCTTCCTCTATCATTGTGCACAGTGAAAACTCGCAGATGGCCTATTAATTACAATAGTCTAGACCCTAACGTAAGCTAAATGTAAATCGTACTAAAATCTGGACTTCACTCTTCCACAAACCCTGCTCATTCGGAACCCAGTCTATTATGAGAATGTACAAAAGCCGCATACGCTCGGACTTGGTATTCGTGTTATCTCCATACATACGTTACGAGACTGTGTAAACGTATTCTAGTTCCGTAGTTCGGCGGAGAGATTATAGTTGGAATCGGGCATGATGTTCGGGCCCACCTTTCGGCATCTTAACTCAGTCTGGCGTCCATTCGGTACGTTAAACTCATTCCAGTACGGCGCCGACTCGGTTCGGACCGAATTGCCCAAGTCAGAATCTATTAGGGTTTCGGTTTAAGGTCGTTTGTCCTTCGGATGGTTGGTGTTTTTTCTGTCTGGCATGGTTCTTTTCTGAAAGAATTGTAGCTGTACATAATAATCGTGCACAGACACAGAGTGTCCTAATTATGGATTTTGTGAACGGGATGACATTCCCAACAATATTATTGGCAAATTAGAATACAGTTACTGGTCTTGGTGAAAAGAATTAAATAGGCGAACTCAATCGAATGGGAAATCAAAAATCCGACCCTTGCGCTTGCTAGGATGGTGCAACGAGTCACAGCCTATGGAATAATCGTGTGTTTTTCAGTGCCAAACCAAATAGATCTTTGTCTTCTCTTGTTACCATCTATGAAGTCTGAAAAAAGAATAGTGTACGAGGACCAAGCATACAGCTCAAGGTTCTATTGAAATTCCCAAACGACAGTATTCTATAAGGTTGCATAAAGTTCAAGAAATTATTCTCATATTCAATGGAAGCAAAGATCGTCAATATGTACATCTAAAATAAGAAAACAAAATAAACCATGTCAACGCGATATGCATCTAGATCACCACCCCTCACTCATTTCGACGGCTCTTTTCCATCAGTGGCACTCTAATCACACCCTTGGAGGCTAGCAGGAACGAGCCCAGAACCTCATCCAAGCCCTCCCCAAGTGCCTTACAAACCCACTCTTGCAGTGGCAACACACTGAACGAGCCAACTGCGGAACCTTCTAAGTACTCCTTCAACTGATCAACCGGCACAACTTCCTCGCCACTCTGGTGTACGTAGTTGAGCACGTTGTCAGACTCTCGCTGCTTCTTGTTGGTGCTTGCCACCGCGCAGTTCGCAATGTCTCTCGAGACAGTATCAACATGAATGAAATCAAACGCTCCTGTAGAACCGGTAAGATCAGGAACGGCCTTCATCAATCTAGAGTATCGCAACACACTGTGGACAATGTCCAGGGCCGGCACATTGTCACCAGTAATGCTGCTAGGACGGTGGATCCAAATTTGCCCGCGGAACTGCTTCTGAAGCTTCTCGAGGAAGACTTCACTCGCCCACTTCGACGCGACATATCCGTCCGAGCCGTCAACCGGTGGATGGAAGGCCGCCAATGACGACTCAGGCTGCACTGAGGCGCCACTCAGCCTAGTGACACCACCTGTAGAGATGTAATGGATCGGAATTTGCCCACGTACAGCCAGACGGGCAAGTTCAACGGTAGACTGGAAATTAGTAGTTCGCAAGGTGCGATAGTTTTTCATGTGCGATACTTCGGCTCCGTTATGAATAATGACATCAACATCAGTGAACAGATCATCCACTTCCGCTTGGGTCATTCCTAGATCGGAGAGCGCGAGATCGCCGGCGTGGCGCACGATCTTTGGCGAGTCGACGCCCAGTTCTCGAGGCTCGCCCTGGCCATTAGGGCGAAGAGCTGCGCAATGAACACGGGTTACGTGGGAAGATTCAACTAGTTGGCGTAGAATAGCAGTTCCCAAGAAGCCTGTGGCTCCCGTGAGGAGAACAGAAATGCCCTCAGCACTGCGAGTTGAGGTCCTCTGTTCAGTGGGTGGTACGAACATCTGCTCATCCACCTTTGTTTCTTTTTCCCAGTCGATCTGCGAATTCTGGAAATTGCCCGTGAGCCGTGAAGCTAGCAATTCGAGAGTACTAGCTTGGAAAAGCTCCGGTAGGGAGAGATCAATTGCAAATACTCGACGAATCTCTGCCTTGAGGGGTAGCAGAAGCAAAGAATTACCACCAACGGAGAAGAAGTCGGAGCTGCGATGGATAGGCACAGAGGAGGATGTCTCACCTAGGACACGTCTCCAAACTTCTCGCAAGCGCACCTCTTCTTCCGTGAGTTTCTCGTTGGTCTCCTCCTCGACAGAAACCAACGGCAAAGGCAAAGCCGCCAATTTGCGGCTGTCAAGCTTACCTCTTTGTGTTACCGGGAGGATATCTAAGGAAATCATGACTGCTGGGCGCATGTGCAGTGGCATCTGAAGCTCCTGGCTGAGTTGACGCAGATAGGTTCCCTTGTCGTGAATTTGGCTGGTCCTAGAGAACACAACATAAGCGACGAGCTGCTGGTTACTACTATCACCTCGGACTAGAACAGCCACATCCACGAGATTGCCGCGGGATGCTTGCACAATGGCTCTGGAGACATCGTTCAGCTGAACCCGCATGCCTCTAATCTTCACCTGGTCGTCTCCATCAATACGTCCAGATATCACGATGGAGCCGTCCGAGAGCATCCGACCTTTATCGCCGGTGAGGTAAAGCCTATCCCAGCCGGAAGGTCCCTTGACCAAGGCGTGGTCCTTGAACTTGCTCTCAGTAAGCTGAGGGAGACCAAGGTATCCACTCGCGACACCTGGCCCACTGATTGCGATTTCTCCAGGCCATCCAATGGGAACAGGGTTGCACTGGTCATCAACAATGTAAGTTCCGTAATTGGCAATAGCCATACCGATGGGAATGCTGAAGTCGATTGCGTTGCCAGCAGGCAATACTTCATGCATGGAAGAGCAAATAGATGCTTCAGTCGGGCCGTATGCATTGAAAATTCTCAGGTCATTCCGGTCAAGGCCGCGGAACTGCTCGAGGAGATTTTGCGTGAAAGCCTCCCCAGCAACCATGGCAATGCGCCATGTAGAGCACTCACGGAGCTGTTCGTATCCGTACTTCAACATGGATTGCATCTCTGAGACAATGAATACGCTGCAAGTGACACCCTCGTGTACCATCAGAGCAGCCAATTCTGCCGGGTCACGGCGGTTATCACCCATGATCAACGTACCGCCGTTGGCCAAGGCAATGAATATTTGATATAAAGCTGCGTCAAAGCCCTGTCCGCTTTGTTGCAGCACGACCTCTCGGCCCAATTGGGCCCGGTCGGAGACACCGAGGATAGTGGTCCGGATGTTGCCATTGGTGAGTGGGATCCCCTTGGGCTTTCCTGTCGAACCACTAGTATAAAGAATCATTGCAAGGCCGTCTACAGTCGATGCATCCCGAACTCTCTCCTCCACATCTTGAGGCACTTCCTCGAGAGTAACGAAGCTAATCGGCTCAGCCGTGCCAGAAATCCTGTGAAGCTCCCTGGCCCGTTCTGTAGTAGCGGCATCGTAAAGTACGATCGTTGAATTAGACTCTCTCAGGATATCGGCCAGTCTTTCATTAGTACTGCGGACATCAAGGGGTACGTAGGCCGCGCCAACACGGAGAACACCGAGTATAGTAGCAATCGTGTCTACCCCTGGGTCAAGGAGCACGCAGATTGGTCTCGAGGATGCTGCTCCGGCAGCCAATAACGCGACCGAGATAGCGTTAGCCCTTTTTAGCAACTGCGAATACGTTTTTATACTGCCATTGCTATCTTTAACTGCAATACCTTCAGGGTCTTTGTCTACCCAGTTAATGATAATCTGGGAGAGAGTGCCAGCAGAAGGGGGCGCAAGTTCCACCTGGGGGCCCGTACCTAGCGCGACAGCCTTGTCCGTTAGATTTGTGGGGAACACAGGGACGCTACCAACTGAACGATTGATGTCTTCAGACAGCATATCAAGCAAGTAGGTATATGCGTTGGCAAGCAATTCTGCGCCTTCCTGGTCATACAAGTAGTCCTGTAGGGAGAACGTAAGCATGGCAGTGCCGTCTTCCAACTCATCAACGGACACTACAAGGTCGAAGGGGTTTTTCGCGTCGGCGTAATCCAGAAACTTCACATCCACCCCTTCCATCGGAGAGGTTCGACTAGCCCCCATGCGGTAGTTAAAGACCACCTGGAAGAGCGGCGTCTCAGTCGTTGACGCTGGGATGTTACAAGCACGAAGAATCTCCTCAGTCGGGACACCGGTCTTCGCAAGCGCCGAATATGCCTTGGTTCGGGTGGTCTGAAGCACCTCACTAAACTTCTGCTCGCTATCGACTCGGAACGAAACAGGGATGGTTTCTAAGAAGAAACCTATACTGTTTCTGAAGCTCTGATCAGAACGATTTGCGTCTACCATACCAATACACATTTGTTCAGTGTCCAGCAGTCGGTGAAGCAGAACTTGGAAGGCTGAGAGGAAGAAATGGAAAGACGTAGTCCGAGAGGCTTGGGCCGCCTTCTTCAGTGCGCCCATAACGTTAGCATTGACGTGCGTGACAACGTCTCTAACTGCGTACTGTCTCAATGATTTGCGTGTGCTGACTTTAGCAAAGGGGAAGAGCGGCAATGGGTCAACCGGCTGAGAAAACTCGTCTTGGAAAAACTTGAGTCTTTCATCGTAAGCTCCGTTGGACATGTCCTGCTGCTGCTTTAAAGTAAAGTCAATGTACTGAATTGGCAGGGGCTTTGGTGAGTTCGGGTCGTTATAGAACTGCGCCAAATCCTGCTGGAATACCTGCCAGCTGACACCGTCCATGATAATGTGGTGGTATCCAAAAATAATAGTATGGGAATCAGCACTGTGTGACAGGATTGTAGCGATGAAGGTATCCCCTGTCTCAAGGTTGTAATGATATTTGTGAGTCTGGTCGAACTCCCCCTTGACATCTGCCGGGCCAGCAATACCTGAAGTCACTTTCAGTTTAAATGTAGATTTCTCAATAATGCCTTGCACGGGTTGGCCATCTTCCTCATTGGTATAGAAAATGGTACGGAGGGTTTCATGGCGTTGTGTCACTGCCTCCAGGGACTTTTCCAACTTCGGAATATTGAGTCTGCCTGAAAGTGCGTAAGATACGGTACAGTTCAAGGCAGTGTCATCATCCAGGTACTGAGACAAGAAGTACAGTCGTGATTGGCCCAAGGACAGTGACTCTGTGCGAAGGGTAGTCGGGCGAGGGGGCTTCTCGTCCACAATGTCCAGGGCAACAACGGAGGCAGATGGTAAGGTAAGCTGATCGTCTCCAACAGAGTCTGAATGAGCCATTCGCTCCGAAGATGCAATTGATTCCGAAGTATCATCTGCCAGTGAACTGTCGGATGATACTTCGTTGGAATCTTCAGACACTACTTCTGGTGCCTTCTTTTCCGCGGATTGTTTAGTCCAGTCGCGAGAGGCCGGAGCTGGAGCACTTTGGGCTTTAGCCTCTGCAGGCTCGGCCTGTTTCCCTTCGAAAGACAGGTCTTCAACCACCTCAGTGCATATCTGCTTGACAGAAGAACCTCCCAGGATCTTCAAGACCGGGACATCATGACCAACCTCTGCGAATATCCAGTTGCGAATTTCCACAGCTACTAAGGAGTCAATACCGAGATCAATGATCGGAACATCTGTATAGATATTCTCAATGGACAACTATTCATTGATGTCAGTTACAACAAGCACCTTTTCCATGCGGGAAGCACCGCCTACCTTGAGCGAGGATGCTAGATACGTCAAAATGGCCTCTTCCATGATTTGGAGCGCATCATCTGGCCCACGGGCATCCGCGAGCTTTTCCTTCCAAGTCTTCTGGACATTGTTTCCAAAACCCTGACCTGTTTGGGATGAATCAGCACGTGCGAGGAGGTGCGAGAAGCGCAGGTTCTTATGCCAGAACGGGCTGTTTTCGGAGTTAGTATTGTAAGTCTCTAACCCTGTTACGATTTCCGGAGACTCGTCGCTACTACCGACAAGGATCGCCTCAGCCAGAAGATGGTGAAGGTCGCGCTCTGAAATGGGCATGTAGTCTAGCTTTCGCAGGGTAGTCTCCATTGCGCTAATTCCGTCACCATCTTCCGTCCTCTGAATAACACCAATGCCGATGACCATTCCGATGTCAATAACTGATGCTACAAGGTTCCGGGCACGTCTTTGGGAAGCCAAACCGGCCATAAACTAAAATAAATCAGCTCGCCCGCACGATGATCAAGTCATTCACTTATTCAACTTACGTTATTTGCAGCAGCATAGTTGGCTTGGCTTCGCTGGCCAGTAACAGCGGAAATTGACGAGAACAGGATGAAGAAGTCAAGGTCATCATTAGCAAAAACCATGTCCAGATTAATGGAGCCATCAACTTTGGGCTTCAGAACCTTTTGGAAGCTGTCGTAAGACATGTCAGTAAACAGCTTATCAGATAACACCATTGCACCGTTGGCAACACCACCAATAGGTGGCATAGTTTCGAGAATGCGAGCGCGGAGCTCCACAAGCTGTTGCTTGTTGGTAACATCTGCTGCCTCGATGGCAATGTTGGCACCTTGCTTCTCTAACTCATCCTTCCAAAGTGCTTCCTTATCAGGATTCCTGTAACTATCAGCGAAACTTTATTCAATCGGCTTTGTCGAAGAATGTACGTACCGGCTCGTGACGACAATATGCCGCGCACCATTAACGACCATCCAGCGGCACATGGACTGACCGATCTGCCCACTAAGACCCACCAGAACATAGGTCTTATCCTGGGAAAACAGGTGGCTATGCTCAATGGGCCTTTGCGTCACTGTAATCACCTGGTCACCTGTCCAGTCAACGGCAGTGACAATTGCATGTTCCTTGTCCCCGCTTGTGACCAAAGCAGAGGCCTTGACAACGCTGGCACTTTCTAATTCTCCCACTGGCGACGAGGGAAGACTTTTCACATGAGCCAGGGCTTCAAGGAGTACTTCATGTGGAACAAGGCCATCAGAATCGAGATCGTTGAAAGAAACCACGGCGGCGTTAGTGGGGAGAACCTGTTTGATAGCGGAAAGCTTGCGTGTGTTAGTGTTAAGTCCCAGATGAATGAGAACCCTCGTCTTGGGGGGTATCATTGATTGCAATTCCTTTCTTGAGGTATGAGGTCCAACCTCGATGTGGTTACTAGCACGGCTACCACAAGTCGACCCCGTCTGGTAGCCGATGAACGCAAAGCTCTTGCCGGAGATACCCTTACGCCTGTTGAGGGCGGTCGCAAGAGGTTCGCCAGATCCGTAGAGCAGCGTGGTGTATCCAGAGGGCATCGACCTTTCGATAACACGCGATCTAACCTCGTTCAGCAGGCTAAGAAATACTGGGAGAGTTGTTGTATCGTCAACGTCTTCGCCATTAAGTTTAATGGCCAACATACGGGGCACCGTAATGATGGAAGAGTTGGAGTCCGACAGTGCCAAGAATCGCTTCCCCTCTTGTGTGCGACCAACACAGCAGAAGAGCTGTTTCTCGTTGTAGTTGGGCAAGACAGGCTCTACAGAACAATACTCCACTCTCAATGATATCAATTCTGAGCCTGTAGAAAGCTGAACGAGTTTTGGATAGTGGTGAAGTGCTTCTTCAGCCGAATACACAACTTCATTAGCATTGTGGACCGAGCGAACAAGAGTGACAGGCTGCGCCCCAACAAGAGCTTGGGTTTCCACCTTGCGCTTGAGAGCATTGATACGGTCGTTGCGCTCCATGTCAGGCAGAAGCCTGGGAATAAAGAGCTTGCCTTTCTCAACTACGAGCTCCGGTTCAACATTCCACAGAAGGGGCATTTTTGAACTATCTTCTTTGATGGAAGCGCCTCCAACAAGTCGAAGCAAGCTCTCTGCAATAAAAGTCGTGCTATCGTCAAGGGTATCCAAGTCAAGGAATTGTAGAAGCTTATGTGGGTTCTCAGCCTGGAATGTTCGCCCAAGTCCAATCGTGCCATTTTGGTAGGGGCTTTCACATCTTGCGCCTTGAGTGACCCAAAGGACCTTCTTGGATCTCTCCAGCAGCAGCTGTAGGTTTTCAAATGTAGCACTGCTAAGCTTCTCGAGCACGGGGCGGTCCAATTCAGTCATACTAAGAACAGTTTCAACGGTGTCAATTAGTTGACCGTTCAGGTCGGCAAGAGATTCGACAGCAATGATCTCTCCATCCCAGACGGGCGATAGCTTGGTCTGGATATCTCGGATGAGATTCGCGATCTTGGGTGAGGAACCACCCAACATAAGGAGCTTTCCAGTCATAGCGATGTTTAATGCTGAGGCAAGTGGAGATCTCAAGAAGCTAATGCGATCGTCTAGTGCCTGCGACAAGATGACAGAGAATGTGTGCTTCTCCGGAACGTTATCGAGTGCCATAGAGTCTACCCCAGAAAACCCAGCGTTCTGAAGGACGCTGTGTGTTTCTTCGCGGTTAACGTTCGTTAATTGCGGGTCGAAAGATCCGTCGTCTTCGGGCACTGGGGGTGGAGCCGACAACAAGAAGAAGGGGAAACGAAGTTGGTCTCCAGTTGCAGCCATCATCAGGAGAAAGCCTCCTGGTGTAAGCAGGCTTCGGATCGTCGTCAGCGCCGCTCTCTGTTTGGTGAAGGCCTTGTGAGCAATAACCAAGTCGAAAGAGCCGGGATCGATATCAGCTGACTCTCCAATTCCGTTTTCAACGTCGAAGGTTTTGAAATCAACTCTCAGATTATCCGCAGATAAGTGTGCCTTGACCTCCCCAATAGCGTCCGCGGACCCATCCACAATAGTATATGAATCCAAAGCCTGTCCAAGCTCCTGACATACAGACCGTACAAGGCTGGCTGAAGATGGTCCGACTTGGAGAATTCTTATACGTGGGTACCGGTGAGAAATCTGTTTCGCTGCGCTCACCATATGCTTGTGAACTTGGGCGAACCCTATCCCTTCATTGTGCCAACGGGAGACAAGCTCACTCAGCGATGCTGGTGCTTCAGCGCTGACCGGAGAATTATTCAAGAGCTTCTCGCCGATTACCTTAACAAGCAGCATATCTATGTGCTCCCGAAAATCTTCCATGATGGAAGCCAGCTCAGATTGAGTTGGCTCGCTCGCATCACGGGCTGCTGCCTTCTCAATCAAACCCATTAAGCCTGGGATCTTGTCGGCCAGTTCGTAGAAGGACATGTCCATACTAAGCTGTGACAGGTAATAGTGAATTACTTTTTCACAGGCATCAATGACCTTCAGCTCACGGGGAGAAGAAGTCTGCTCCTCCGCTTCGAAGGTAGCTCCCGAGAGGATGTCTTGTTGCCATATCGTCTTCAAATACAATGTTCTATCGTCCTTCTCACCAGCGGGAAGGAAGGAGCTCATTGTGAAATCTTCGATGCGCACTTCTAACTGGCCGGTCTTAGAGTTGTAGATACTCATATCGCCATTAATTGTTGGCAAGGTTGCTTGAAACCCTGGTGTAAATTCGGTAAGGCGCGCGTCGACGGTCACAGAGCCTGTGATGTTTGGCGTCGGAGAAAAGGTCATGCGGCCGATCGTAGTGGGCATGAACGCTGTCCATAACCCACCATCTCGAGGAGCGGCATATGCTGCAAGGAATGTCTGGAAGCATGCGTCAAGCCAAGTCGGGTGGACCGGAGTTGACCTTCCCACTTCCTCATCGATCGCGATGACAGCGGATGCCATGTCCATCTGTCTCTCCACAGAGGTTATAGCCCTGAACGGTCCGCTGTAACCCAAGCCAACTCGGCTGAGGGATTCATAGAACTGGTTGACATTGACGGACAACAGCTCGTGTTGTGGCTTGTTGGATCTGATAGGAAACAAGCCGGTGGAGTTGGATTCTTCGCTGGCGAGGGAAATACGTATTTCTCCCGTAGCGGCTGTCCTCATGTGTCCATCCTCCACTGTACCCGCGCTGAGACTGAACTCCGCTCGGATACATTCAGTCTTGCCCTTGATAGAGTCGATATCACTGCGCAGAGACAGCAAAGTCTCCGTTCCGCCAGAAGACTCATCTAAGACGATTGGTCGGAGGATCGCCACGTTCGAAAGCTCTATGCTTTCCACTTGCTTTCCTGTGGCCAGGGTCCTAGCAGCCTCCAGGGCTATAACGCAATATGTAGCTGCGGGCACAATGATCTGGTTCTCGATGCAATGGTCGCGTAACCATGGCATCTCCTCCAGCTTAAGGAAGTTCCGCCATCTCGGCTCATAATCTGTGTCATCCGGGGTTCTGCTACCAAGCAGCTCATGAGGCTGGGCCGATCTGTGTCTGACCTGTTTATTGAGTCGGGATTCCCGGTACATGATCTGCTTGTGATCCCATGGATAGGTGGGTAGATCCGACAAAGGAGTCACATCTACTTGACGATTACCTTCCTCAAATGCAGATAGGTAGCCGGCAAAGTTGACACAAGCAGAGCCCAGATGTGTCCAAACAAGGCCTAAAGCGTTGCTGAACGCCGTGATGTCGTCCGCCTTTCGGTCTAAGACACCGGAATAGGGGACTTCGTAGCCAAGCTTGGTCCTCATCGTTTCCAGTGTCGGCCCTCTCAAGGCTGGGTGCGGTCCAACTTCAAGGATGAGATCGAGGGCTCCTCTACCATCGTCGAGCGCGGCCTCAAGTGCCTGAGAAAACAGAACTCGTCCAATCAGATTATCTGTCCAGTATGCTCCCCGCATATCGGGATCCTGTACATCAGTAATTGTTCTGCTGTCTTCATAGACGCTAGATACCCAGGCAGTGACTCCGTTGCCCTTTCCTACCTGGACGTTGCAGGTTTCGAGTTGAGCAGTATAGGGCTCAGCACACGGCAACATATGAGATGAATGGTAGGCAGTGTCTACCTTGAGCACACGATTAAACAGGCCTTCATTATCGAGGATTTGCTTGGCCTCAAGGACCGCGTCCTCATCGCCAGAAAGCGTGACGCTCTTGGGCGAATTACTAGCGGCTACGGTTAGACGGCCCTTCATCTGAGCGGATGAACAGAAATTGAGCCCTTCCTCATAACCGAACCCGACAGCAATCATTGCTCCCCGATTTCCATCGGGTCCAATGGCAAGCTTGCAGACGATGCCGCGGTAATAAGCAATCTTCACCGCGTCCTCTACAGAGATCTTCCCGACAGCATACGCAGCACCGATTTCACCGCCCGAATGGCCGACCACAGTGTGAAATGTGATGCCTGCTTCAGAGAGCAAACTAACAAGTCCTACCTGAACCGCTGCACAGATAGGGAGGGATAGTTCGGCTTCGCTTAGACGAGACTTGCCGGGTGGTGCCATTAGTTCTTCTTTGAGAGACCACTCCGGTGGATCGGGAAGCTGTGCCAGTGCCTGCTCCATGACCTCCATTTTTTCTCTGAACAAGGCACATCGCTTCATTAAAGCCTGGCCCATACCCGGCCATTGTGCCCCCTGTCCCGTAAACACACCTAGAATCCGAGGCCGTCTGTTCTCATCGAATTCTACGACGGGGGGGCGGGTGCCTATGGCTGTACCAGGGCTCTCGCGGACTTTCGCCAGCTGTTTGTTGATCGCCTCTAGTACGTCTTGCTTCGAGCTCCCTGTGATGGCAATTCGCACCGGAAGGGTTGAACGATGCAAGTTAAGGACCATCGCCAGACGTTGAATAGACACATCGGTAGTCTTCAGGTAGTGCGCATATTTCTCCAGCATTGCGACCAGAGACGATTCGGAACTGGCCGAGAAAACAAGAGGGGTAGGGGTAAAATCAACCTCCGGTACAACGGAAGGTTGGACCTCACAGATTGCCTTCGGTCTTCCCCATGGGCCATGGTCATGGACTTCGGGGATGTAACTTTCCATGATCGCGTGGCAGTTGGTGCCGCCGGAGCCGAAACCGTTGACACTCGCGCGAAGCGGTTGGTTTGGAGGGACTTGTGGCCATTCCTGCGGAGTATTGGGTATTTGCAGCTTCTTATAGAAAGGCTCCACGCTCGGATTCAGGTTATGAAGATGCTGGTTGGGCGGAATTGTCTTGTGTTGCATCGCAAGTAATGTCTTCAACATTCCCGCAATACCGGCAGCTGCAGTGTCCGAGATCAGCCTCTGATACGCGTAACAGGTCGAACTACATACTTCCTTCTGTGTGTCCAATAATTGTCTTCACGGACCCTACAATCAGAGAAGGTCTCTCATCATGGTTGTGGCCAGGTGGGAAAAACGTTTGGCTGAGAGCAGATGCTTCTCTAGGGTCTCCAGCCTGGGTGCCAGTTCCTACATTGCACAATCATCAGTCAAATTATCACAAACCCAGCACAAGCTTGTTGACCCTGCAGAAACCAGGCTGGCAGGCAGATGGAACTTACCATGTGCCTCAATGTATTGAGGCCTATCCTCGGCTCTCAAGATGTCTAGTCCCGCATTCTTATAGGCGGTGCTAATCAACGCGGCCTGCGCCTCAGCACTTGGTAGCGCAATACCTTTCGTACGGCCATCCGAATTGACGCATGTCTCTCGAATGATTGCATCAATTCGGTCTCCATCCTGAAGAGCCTGAGAGAGCGTCTTCATAAAGAAAGCACAAATACCTTCCCCTCGGGCATATCCGTCGGCGCCCTGGTCCCACATCTGAGATTTTCCAGTGGCCGAGAGCAAATGGAGACTCGTGGACGCAAGATATGCATCCGGTCCCAAAATTAAGTTGGAGCCCGCCACACAAGAAGCTGTACACTCGCCATTTCGTAAACTTTGAACACCGAGATGGACCGCCGCTAAACTGGACGAGCATGCCGTGTCGACCGAGATGGAGGGGCCATGCCAATCAAAGAAGTACGATAAACGATTCGAGAGCAGTGCGCGTGACGTTCCTGTGATCATGTACTGGGACATATTCTCAACATCCCGTGTTTGGGTATCCGTATAATCCGCCGACATCGCGCCGACATAGGCGGAGGTCATGCTGCCTTTGAGCCCTTGTAGGGTGAGTCCTGCATTTTCCATCGCTTCATAGACAGTCTCGAGCAGGAGCCGTTGCTGCGGGTCAATCGCCTCGGCCTCACGGGGGGCAATACTGAAGAACCCGGCGTCAAAAAGTCGTGGGTCCTCTTCGATGAAATAGGACTTGGTGACATTGCTGCTCCCGTGGCGCTCGCCATTAGGGTGGTAGAATCCGTCGGCGTTAAATCGTGATTCTGAGGGGATCTTCTTCGATAGATCTCGCGGCGAGTGCAGCAACTCCCACAACTTTGATGGGGAGGTCGAGTCCCCTGGGAACCGACATCCGCTACCAATGATAGCGATGGGTTCTTTTGGCGAATGTGTGTATGCCATCGTAGATCTGCATACGCTTGATGGCGAACGGCGACGAATTATTAATTAGATGTAGTACAAACGTAGTAAAATCAAGCTGTGTAACCCTGGCTTGGTCTTCGAAATAAATAAAGGCCGTGGTGGGACGGCGATTTAGCCAATGAAGGGGTTGGCCCCAGACACCCAAAGGTCAAGGTACCGAATGATTCGGATCCGGTGCTTTTGCCTAGTATACAACTCGCACGGTGCCGAATCTGAGCACAGCAGAGCAATCGTCCAAAGAAAACCTCTTCTGGTGTGTCCTGTCGGAGTTCATTCCATATTGCCATATTCAACATTAATCCTATCACCGTACGGACTGCCGAACAGGGGATTTTCTGCGAAAGGTCTCGTACCCTGTGAGTAATCGCTCTCTGATCGCAGTTGTCGTCCCTGAGTCTGACCTCTTGGTTCAATTTCCTCGAAGCTTTTGTCAAATACGGGCTAAAGGATCTATACACCAGAGGCCTGACTGGAATGCCAGGACCTTCATTGCTCCACAACTTGTTATTGGCCTTCAGGGGATGCCCATTCCACAACCCATTGTACTTAATTCTTAATCATGGAGATGATGCACACCTTCTTCAAGTCCCCCTTCTTTAACTTCGAGTACCTTCGCCTTCTCGCCATGGCGCCCCACGAGGGCGCCGAGATCGGTGAGGCCCTCGAAGCAGCCGCCAAAATCAAGGATCTTGATCCGGAATCGTGGTTCAGCGCCTTCCTCGATGCCGGTAACAAAGCAGAAGCGATCGCTCAGGAGGCCGAGCAGGCAGGCGACCGTGTATCCGCGCGTCGTGCCTACCTCCGGTCTTCCAACTACATCCGCGCGGCGCAGTTCATGCTCAACGAGGGCCCAATTGGGCACGATCAGCGCGTTCTTCCAAGTATCGAGCACGCCATTGCAAACTTTCGAAAGGGCGTCCAATATCGCGATGGGAAGACGTTCTTTCTGGAGATACCGTACGAAAATGGGCTCAAGTTGCCCGGCTACCTCTACCTGCCCGAAGCTGCCAGGCGCATTCCGGGTCGCAAGATTCCTATCCTACTAAACTCTGGGGGAGGCGATTCGACGCAAGAGGAGATCTACTTTGTCAACCCGGCATTTGGGCCCGAACTCGGGTATGCCGTGGTCACCTTCGAAGGACCTGGTCAGGGAATTGTGCTTCGTCGCGACAAGCTACCGATGCGCCCAGACTGGGAAGTGGTCACCAGTGCGGTCCTGGATCACCTCTTTGACTTCGCCACCCGCCATCCCGAGCTGGAGCTCGACTTGGATCACATTGCTGTCACCGGGGCCTCGATGGGGGGATATTTTGCCCTGCGTGCGGCCGCCGACGCACGGATCAAGGCTTGCGTGAGCGTCGACGGATTCTACAGTTTAGCCAGTTTTGTCGGCGGCAGAATGCCCGGGCCTCTCTTCCACGGCTTCATGAACGGCTGGCTGTCCGACGCAGTCTTCAACGGCATTTTGCGGTCTCTCCAGCGATTGGACTTCCAAGCGCGATGGGAGTTCAATCATCTAAAGTGGGCCACCGGCACTACCACCGAGGCCGACATCATGCGGAGTTTCGGCGACTATACACTACTCAACCCAGACGGAACCGAGTATCTTGCCAACGTAAAGTGTCCCACGTTGGTCACTGGGGCCGGAGCGAGCTGGTATTTCGACCCAGCGACCACCACCGACAAGATTTACGACTGCCTGACGAGTCTAACACCGGGTGTGGACAAGGAAAAGTGGATCGCCCAGGACATCGCCCACGGAGGGCTCCAGGCCAAAATCGGGGCGTTCGGTTACTCGGCGCACAGAACCTTCCAGTGGTTAGACGCCAAATTCGGGATTGAGAGAGTGCCATTGGGGGCGAAATCCGACTTGCGTGAGCTGGTCCTGTAGTCTGGCAACGGTCACGTAGTCTTGGGGGATACTGATCGTGAGGAAAGCGATTCGAAAGAGACATTCAATTTTCGTCAGTTAGTTAGTTAGTTCGCCGAAGAGTATAATAGTAGTTTATTTGATCAGAAGCAAGTTTAGATCAGTGAGAAATCTCGCTGGTTGAGCGGGGAGTCGCCGATCGCATCCCTGCCGATCGCGTGCCGGGCACATTTAGTAGGTTAGCAGCTCCTGCGACGTCCATCTCCAGGTCCATCTCCAGGTCCATCTCCAGGTCCATCACCCTATCATCACGTGGTCGATATTATCAACCCCCCAACACATCTTCACTCGACATACTCATGAGAACTAGAATACGCTCGAGGATTAAGTCTCTCTGCTGCTGCTATTGCTCTCCGTATATTAAGCAAGCTTGAATTAAATAGCAATCCCTAGCAAAATGCCTGTAGGAATATATTATCAGTGTGGAAGAGTCTAACTATCCTCTCAATGTGGTATATATATTTGGATGTCTCTACCCAATGTGAGTATAATACTTATGGAGTACAGCTCGAATCACCTTTCTACACCACCGAGGTGATCCCAGAAGAACCTTGATTGACGAACAAAAAATCACTTGAGTACAGATTCCATCTGCTAGCGAATTTTCTCCCGTTTGATCGTTCTACTAGTAGATTTGCCTCATCTCGCGTCTGAAAAGCATGATCCTGAACATGTGAAGGACTTGGAAAACAGTTGTGGGGCATGGCAAACTCAAGTTACGTAATGTCTGTCGTATCGACAATACCTCTAGTTTCAGGTATTCACATAGTGGGGCCTGGTTTTTATGGTATAATACACCATACAGTACCGGGAATTATACGTATCGGACGGATTCTTTACACGAACAGAATTATAGAATGTTTATAGCTCGTGCATTCCTAATATTTGCGGGCCCACACGGACAAGTTATAATAGGGATGTACGCAAGACGTTCATAAAGGACATGAAACATATATACTCCAACTCTCTGCGCCAATGTGAAGGGCATGAAGGGAAACCCCATCTAGACACGCTGACCCCATGCCACAACCATCTCAACCCTTCCTCCCTCAGTCTCCAACTCCTCCCTCACCCGGTCCGGTAGGGATGAAAGCTGCTCATCCGTGAAAGAATTGGGCACACTCCGCGCGACCGACGTCAGGGGCCGAATAGGTCCGGTCACCCCATGGATACTCTTGGCATGTAATTCGGGCTTCGCCTGCTTCCCCAAGGAAACAATGACTCTCTTCTCTTGGACGTTCTGCAGGCCCACCTCCTCCAACATGGACTTCAGCTCATTGGCGAAGTCACCCACCTTGATCCCGGCCCAGATCTCGGAGGCCATGCGCGCGAAGTCGGTCATGGCAGGACCGTTGCTGGGGGCGCTGAACGCATTCAACTCCATGAGCTGGACCCAGCCGCCCGGCTTCGTCACGGAGGCAAGGCCCTTGACCACATCGACGGGCCTCTTGGGGCTGGAGCCCGCCAGGCTCCCCCGGACGTGGACAAGGTCGAATGCGTCTTTGTGCTCGTCGGCCCATGGCTCGCTGAAAGATTGGGGGAAGTATGTAATGCCGTCAGGTTGCTCAGGGAAGAGCTCCGGCTCGATGTCGCTGCCGAAGTACTGGTGTTCCGCTGGGGCCGACTTCCGCACGTCGCGAAGCCAGATACCTATTGACAAATATCAGTCGACATTCATCCGGATGTTGGAGAAGGGCCACTAACCGTCCGCGGTACCGCAGTCGAGGATCTTCTTGCCCGGCTCCTGGAGGTCGAGAGGTGCCAAGACAAGCTTGCCATCCATGGCATCATAGTATGTCTCGTGGAGAGCAACCAGGCGTTCCAGCTCGGCCGTGTGGCCGGCTTTCTTCGTCATGTCCATAAAATTATCCATTGTCGTGTTGTGGAGTTCACTGCTGGCCAAGGTTGGTAGCTGAGAAAGTCTATCGGACAGGCTGGTCTTAAATAAGTCGCCTGGAATGTCTGCGAGCCAGTGTCATCACATGTTCTCCGTTTTGTTTCTCCTTTCGCTTATTTTGGTGCTCGCAACCCATCCGCTACGGTACTTGATGCCGAAGGCGGGAACTTGGCACCGAAACCAAGGTGCAGTACTACAGTAGTCCGTACGCCGAAAGTGGCTGATGGCGCCGAATAGGAAAGAGTGGCATATATCAGTCTGCACAATGGGTCGTCGCTTTTGTGGGAAGTGCTTTATCAGGACTATAAGACGATACTACGGTCACATGGTAGCGATATACATGATCTCTACCAATATACAGATAACGATAATTTCCTCTGATCAAAAGAGTTTTTTGGTAGATCCTAAGTCAGTTCATAGCATTTGCAAGGACTGACGGCTTCACAAAGAACGATGCTTGGATATCTGTTTCGGATGTTCGGGCTGTACGACGAAAGTGCTCAAGCTACAATGAGAATGCGGTCCAGCCGTTGTAACAGAGCAGACACATGATCCAGGGGTCTGCGTTACCGCTATAAATCCTGATGTGTGCGTGAGCCTGCCATCTTTGATTGTACCATACGCTGAGCGTAACCATTCCCGACAGACTCAATAGTCGTCTCCACGGCTGATGACTTCCTTCACGTTCGGCCGGAGCAAAATGGTCTGCAGGGGGACATTAATAAGGATCTGTTAACGACACCGAGGGAATCACTTACATGCTCAAATTGGGCAGTGTAGGAGCCCTTCTTGTCCACCAGAGGCGGGTAATCGTCCACAATGCCGGATTTTACAAGATTGTTCAGCTATCCATTAGTTAGCCACTTGAAATGCATCTTTTAGCGCTAGGACATCCATACTCCGAGTAGATACTTATCTTGTCCGATCCGGTCCAGATAGCGCCGACAGAATGGAAGAGTACCAAAGTTCTTCTTTATGGTATTCAACAGTGACTTAGCCGACGACAGACGGAGATCTACCTTGGGCGCATCGCTGCTCAGGGCGTAATGTGAAACCTCACCCTGCTCGACACAGCGACCGTTACCAGTACTACCAAAAGTCTCAATGGCAAAGACATCACCTTCTTCCATCTTGGTCGCATCGCTCGACTTGACGGAGGGAACACTCTTCGTACCGTGGATGCTGTATGGTAAGATATTGTGGCCGGTGATGTTACGAATTGGCTTGATGGGGTAAGTCGTCCCATTGATCTCGCATTCGTAGCTTTCCATAGCCTCCTGGATATATCCGCCAAGCTCACCGAGGCGAACATCAATTCCTGCTTCGCGGAGACCTGTGTTGGTGGCGTCCTTGACGGCGGCAAGGAGGTTGTCATACATCGGATCGAATGCCATGGTAAAGGCACTATCGACGATCCGACCATTTATCTGAACACCGATGTCTACCTTCATGACATTGTTCTGTTGAAGCACCTTCTTGCAGCCTGCATTGGGGCTGTAATGGGCCGCAACGTCATCGAGGTTCAAGCCCGTGGGGAAACCCATGCCGGCGATAATCGCATCGCCTTCGGTCAAGCCATCGTGTCCCACTAGCCGACGAACGCTATCCTCAATACCGTTGGCAATCTCGGTAAGCGTCTGACCTGGTTTAATGTTCTTTTGCGCCCACTGGCGGACCTGACGATGCGTCTCCGCCGCTTGGCGGTAGTCCGAAAGGAAGTCGGCGTTCATGTTATCCAGATAGCGTTTCTCTTCGCTGGTGGTGCGATACAGATTGTCATCCTTATACTCGACCTCCTCACCCTTTGGATAGTTCTTGTTTGGGAACAGTTGGGACAGGGGGATTGACGGAGGCTCGGTCTGCGCCGTTGGACTCTTCTTCTTCTTCTTGGGCTTCTTCTTTTTGTTTTTCTTTTTCTTGGCGCCACCTTCTCCGGCGGGGGCAGTGGCTTCAGGCACCTGTTCGTCTGCATCGGATCCGTCGTCCGAGTGCTCTGCGGCATCCCCGTTTGCGGTTTCGTTCTCACCGTTCCCCTTGTCAAGGGGGGTGTTAACTAAACACGCTTCGATTAGCACGTGTCGTTGGATTCATACTGTGCATCAGAGACATAACACACCGCTGAGCGTCTTGAGCTCCTCAGCAGGGGCTGTGGCAGCCATTTTTGCGACCGGCAGTTGGTGTCGTGAATAAAATTGGGGTTGAAACTTTTGTAGAAAAGAAAACGGTTCAGTTTGTGGTCAGCCTTCGTCGCCCATTTGCGCCCCGCGAACTAGTAAGTATTTCGGGCCGGACCCACCCGCGCCCCACCGGGCCGAGTGGATCTTCGTAACGGATCGGATGATCAGCCTATCAACGGGTGGATTACATGACAAACTTCCCGCTATGTAACGTACTAATGGGTCCGGCCCTGAACGAGTGAACAGCCAACTGAGGATCGGAGTTTCCCTCGTCACGTGCCCTCTCGTCACATTCGGCGCAGTTGCCCAATCTGACAATGCCGTCTCTCCTCCCGCCTCTCAACTCACACAATGAATGAAATGCCACTTTTGCTGATTACGAATTTCTTCCAGCGAAGTGAGACTGGTTCCGTGACAATCGAACCATTCTGTGCGTGGACCGACCCCTGACTAGCGAGAGCGAAACGGAACCATACATTTTCTTCTTCCCTCCAAATCTCCGTTTGATCGTTGCATTCCATATTCCAGGAACCAGGCCTAGCCACGACCATGGGCGACATCGCCTCCGAACTGCCCTCGAAGAGAAAGTGTCTCGGAGTCGACTGTGACAATGATGCGGAAGCCTTGCAGTGTCCAACTTGCTTGAAGCTGGGTATGAAAGATAGCTATTTCTGCTCCCAAGACTGCTTTAAGAAGAACTGGGTGGGTTTCCTCATTCGGTCAGGACTGGAATCTCATCGCTGACTGAGCTCGTGCGATAGGCCGAACACAAGACCGTCCACAAAACGGCTCAAGGAAAGACACAGAATGGTATCTTCCGCAAAATAATCCCTCCGAAGGTTGTCTCTGAACCCGATCCAGTTACCGGTCTTTACAATCCTTTTCCGACCTACTCCTTCACCGGGTCGGTTCGACCGGTCTATCCGCTGTCTCCGATGCGTACCCTTCCTAAGTCGATCAGACGCCCTGACTGGTCTGAGACCGGTATTCCGAAGGGAGAACGGCGCTTAAGCCGGACAAAGATTGATATTCTCGATGCTAAGGGGCAGGAGGCCATGCGCAAGGTATGCCGTTTAGCTCGGGAGGTATTGGACATTACCGCAGCAGAGCTCAGGCCGGGCATTACCACTGATTACCTGGACGAGATCTGCCACAAGGCTTGCGTCGAACGCGATGTAGGTATTACTCGCTTCCTAATAATATATACTTTCTAATACGGACAGGCCTATCCTTCGCCCTTAAACTATAACCATTTCCCCAAATCGCTGTGTACGTCCCCGAATGAGGTGGTTTGTCACGGGATTCCAGATCAGCGGATCCTTCTCGATGGCGATATCCTGAATCTTGATATCTCCTTATACCACGGAGGATATCACGCTGATCTGAACGAAACGTATTATGTGGGTGACCGAGCCAAGGCCGATCCCGACTCAGTCCGGGTGGTAGAAACAACACGAGAGTGCTTGGATATGGCAATTGAGCTCGTGAAGCCTGGTACCCTGTTCCGAGACTTTGGCAAGGTTATTGAGAAGCATGCAAAGTCCCGAAACTGTAGTGTCCACGCAACCTGGGGCGGCCATGGTATCAACACCGAATTCCACCCCCCGCCATGGATCCCTCATTATGCAAAGAGTAAGGTGCCAGGAGTGTGTAAACCTGGAATGACTTTTACTATTGAGCCTATTCTGACACTGGGAAAACCTCGGGAAATCTATTGGCCCGATGACTGGACTAACGTAACGGTGGATGGTAAACGGACGGCTCAATTTGGTAAGTACAGTATGCATATTACATACAGAATC
This sequence comes from Aspergillus caelatus, assembly GCF_009193585.1. Taxonomy (NCBI): domain Eukaryota; kingdom Fungi; phylum Ascomycota; class Eurotiomycetes; order Eurotiales; family Aspergillaceae; genus Aspergillus; species Aspergillus caelatus. The sequence continues at coordinate 42,183 of NW_022475314.1, read as the reverse complement.
CAACGCTAACATCTGTGCAGAACACACCTTGCTGGTTACCGAAACTGGGGTCGAGGTCTTGACGGCAAGACTGGAAGACTCTCCCGGAGGCCCGATTCCGATCCCCACGACCGACAATGTGAATAGCGCATAGTCCACGTCGTACAGCACGGATTAAATAACATAGTAGGGTATGGAAAGATTAGTCAGATGAAATGGATAAAGCACGGTAGCACGTAGGCTAGATCGAATAACATCAGGAGAGGAAAGTCCCCAGGAAGGAAGACTGATGCCAACGTGGTTGCAGGGCATGTGGGAGTGAGATGACTGAACGCTCTTCACATTCTCCCGAGGCTTTGGGGGTCGTCCGCGCGCTCTACGGAGCCAATAGTCCCACAGCGCATTTGCAGACTGCTCAGAGAGTCAGATGACCCCCTCGTGGTGGCCATCGCGAAATACAGGCGTGTCGCCCACTCGTCCAGAAGCTGCGAGATGTCTTCAGACATTTTTCTGACCCGCGTATTGTTCCCTGCGTTGTGTCTGTCGTACCTGTATCTACTGCCGGTCTACAAATGGAGACCGAGCATGGACAGTGCGTTCTACGTTGTTCCCTCTTCGACGTGTCTCAGTTCAGATATTCTCCGCGATTTCAACTATTTCCCTATCATACATTACCCCTCGTAGGCGCTGACGATGGACTAGCTTTGGGGTATTTGTCGGCCATGTATGTTAAGTCGCCGTGGACCACATAGCCAATATGACTGAGTCCCAATAATTCCTTCAACTCCGGGCTCAGTGACTCTTGAAGCTCCTTGGGTAACTTGGCTGTCCAGTTGACTAACTGACGCATGTACGGCGCCGTATAATACGCAAACAGGATGGCACGGTCCTCATCCGACGTTACATTGCTCCCAGATGTATGCCACAGACGGCCATCTAGGACCACAATGTCGCCCGCATCCGCTTCAAATGGCACTAGGAGGTCCGGGGCGTTGGGTGGAACATCCTCCCAGCGGGTCCACCGATTCGAGCCCGGAATGTATAGAGTCGCACCGTTTTCTTTCGTCATTCGGGTAAGGCACCAAATCACATTGACGGCCCATATATCCTGCCATGGCTCCGGGAGGACGATGCTCTGATCGGAGTGGAGGGCCATGCTCTGCGCCCCTGGTCGCGCGATGTTGGCCGAAAAGTTGCTGACGAGGAACTTGTCCCCGAGCACTGACTGGGTCAACTCAATGCCCGTGGGGTGCGTGAGCAGGTCACGCAACCGCTCATCCAGCTCCGGAAGGTAGAACACGCGTACATTTGCCGAATTCGGGTCCAGAATGGGCTGAAACGTATCCTCCCCATTCGCCTCAGACGCTTCTTTGGCCTTCCAGAGTCTATCCAACGTGTGGGCGGCCCCCTCCTTGCTCAGGACCGACGGAATCCTGGCCCAACCGTGCTCCCGAAGGTGAGCTTTGGCTTCTTCTAAATTAAGGGCCATGATTGCAGTGAAACTGACGGTTGTAGATGGTAACTGATAATGTGATCCCACCACGCAACTAGGGCCTGGGGTGGCACAATTGAGGGCGATAGGAATGAGGAGAGAGATACTATCAGGAACAAATCAGTTCCGGTTTTAAGTGCTCTAAGGATTCGTAAACCTGGATCGGGTTCACGACCTCGACACTCACTCCCACTTTTCTATGCCTTCCTAAGCGTTGTGGTAAGATTTACCGTACTTTTCGGTCCTTAGTCTAATCTCCAGGCATATAGATACCTGTTTCGGTTAGCCTACGAGGTGGTCACCTCTAGACTGTTGATGGCACTTGACAGCAAAGTTCCGAAAGTCCCTCTGAACTGCTTCTCACTCCTTCGCCCGTCTAACCCTTTACTACTATCATTACCTAAACCTCCTGCAGATCAACGATCCTCGGCCATCTCCCGAATCGGATATCTCCCACCTAGGTAAGTGGTAAGCCGAAACCCAAAGACGAGGTATCGAAACACATGTATCCATGATAACGATCCCACGAGTTAAGCCTTTCTCGCTAGTAGTTCCATTTTTCCCGATCGTGACATCCCGACCCCTTTAGTGCCCGACTCACAAATGAGATTAAATCGGCCAGACTTGGCGATGTCACCCAGAAGGCGGGAGCACTGCCTCCCCCAATCCCGGGAGGCGAAGGTGTGATACCAGTCTGACACTACTGATAACAATGGCTCACTGCTAACGGGCCGGGAGGTCTCTATTGGATGCAACCATCTCGACAGGGGAAGAATTGACCTTTGTGACTAACTGTAAGTACGCCATACATGACCATGACTGAAATATACTGGGCACAATCTATAGGTTTCAGGCAACAAAGGTAAGTACACGAGGCTGATTATGCGGATGGCAGAGAAGGCGGAGGTTGATACCCCTCATCCGAGTCGAGGGAGATTCCGGCCGTGTTCAACGGTATATACGACGGCGCCGACAGCAGAGCAGGATCCCTGTCATTTCTCCCAGCCATGTTCGGTGCTTTCCGCTGCAGTAGGGATGAGCAGAACACTCTCGAATTTGTTGACCTGTCAGGGAATAGTAGTGTCGATGCGCGCAATTATACCGTGGTGGTGGGTGAGCCTTCCCTTGGTGAAATGAGCTAAGCAGATGCTAAAGCAAACACTCTTAGGCGTGTGATCAGTGTCGGAGTCGAAAGGTAGGCCACCGTCTCAGGTCCCAGCATGTTCTAGAGTCTGTCTGACGTAATTTGTATCAGGTAAAATGTAGCGGCGACCGATACGGCTGCCAACGATGTCAAGCAACATTGACCACCTGCACCTACCGGTCATCAATCAAGGCCACCGATCAGCCGAGCTCACAACGTCGACAATCCACATCAGCACCGAACTCTTCCTCCAAGCCGCCCGCAAAGAGACAACAAACCAGAAGGAATACCGACAGCCGGTCTGCAACGGGGGACGCACTTAGTAGACCAGTAGACACGAACCAACAATTGCCACCAGCGGACACCAAAGATGGGCTCTGGACGCCGATCACGTCGTCGGGCCCCGTCCTTCATGAGTTTCTCCATGACTGGGATGACTTCCATTCAAAGGATTCTCAGAGCTTAGACCTTCTCCAGGGCGAGAGTATCAATGCCATCCCAATGGAGTCTACTTTGCCCGACAGTCACGACACCTCTTCATACTCGCCCTCTACGACTGCGTCGATCATCGACGACGATAGCCCGAGCAGCCTCGTCATACATCCGCCAACAACTGTGACTTCCGTGGACTCACATACATCCCGGAGCCGCGGCTGCGGGTGTATTCGATCTCTTGCTGATATTCTTGAGAGGGTCAGTGGTGATGACGGCAGCAACCTCGATGAAGTAGATCACTTCGACGATTTGCTTGTATATTTGCGGGACGGCGTCGAGACGTGTAAACAGGTGTTGCCGTGCAAGCTCTGCTGTGTCTGCACTACAAACCCAATGTTTGTCGTCACTATATTTCAGCAGCTTGCGACTTTCGCGCAAAGCCTTTGCTGTCAGCTAGTAATGTACCAGCATAAGGGTAAGACTACGTCAATCCACGATGTGTCGCCTTTATCGGACATCTATGTGGGGAAATATCACGTTCGGGCTGCCGCCTTACATCTCAGGCTTCTATTTCCGATCGTGAGCATGCATATCAGAGATCTCAAGCAGATTTTGGAGCTTCTACAAAATGATATTATAAAGGGAACCAAGGCATATAAATCGCTCCGTGCCGCTGCCGACGTGGTACAAACGGCTTACAGTGATTTGCAACTACTCGTGCCTAACGTCCCCGCTCGGAGACAAAAGATGGACGGAAGATAGACAATGAAAAGGGTGGCTCTCCCAAATGAGAGCACTCCAAATACAAATTCAATACAATCAATAGAACGAAGTGGTTTTGCGCATCTAATCCTGCAACGGGAGGATCTGGAGATAGAACAATTTCATTGAATGCATTTCCAAAGGCATAACTATCCGTCCCAGGTCATCAGTCTAGCATAGCGCCTGCCGTAACAAAATAATTCAGTCCAACAGAAGCCTGGTCCGAGGGACTCCTACACCGTGCTTATATTGAGGAGAGGTGCATCCCCGGCCATCGGGCCTTGCTCAGCCTCAATGCGGCGCAGAAGATCTGCGTAATGCGCGCTGCGTGGCTCGATCTTGAATTGGTATGGTTTGGGGCGATTGACCATGCCGGACACCGACTCAAGCTTGACAGGAATGTCGTTGCCGTGCGCATCCTTTGCCTTACGGATCTGAAAGACTGCCAGCAGTCGTACGACGGTGATGTAAACGCTCGCGTCCGCGAAAAAGCGGCCAGCACAGGCTCTTCGGCCATAGCCAAAGGCGAGATCACTGGGATCGGGCTCATTCAGGGGCGCCATGTACCTCTCCGGCTTGAAGACGCCTGGCTCAGAGTAGTCCTTCGGGTCGTGCAAGAACCACCAGAGAGAGGGAAGTAAATATGATCCCTTCGGAATGAGGTACTCTCCGTAAACGATGTCTTCTTCGGATTTGTGGGTCAAGCCCATCGGCCCAACGGGATTCCACCGCCAGGCTTCTTTGATGATGCCGTCGACGTAAGGCATATCCTTCCGGTCCTCGAAATTGGGGAGTCGATCCGAACCGACGACACGATCAATCTCTTCTTGCGCCTTTTGCACTACTTCTGGGAAGATCAAGAAGGCTAGAATCACACTTTCTATAATGGCAACCGTACTGTCCGAGCCGGCGGCATAGAGACTGACGGCGGACCACTTGATGGCCTCTTCATCGGCCGGTGACAAGCTTTCCTCATTGCCGTTCTTGGCCATGTACTGCTCTAGCAGATTTGAAACGTATGAGGGTCGATGAGCCTTCCGTGCCAATTGCCGCTTGACAAACGAGTAAGGCAGCTCGGCCGCGGCTTCGTTGACGGCTTTCCATTCCCGAGCGGTCTTTCGGTAGGATGTCCCAGGGAACCAGTCAGGCAGATACTCGATGGCAGGGACGGAATCGACCACCCAGGCGAGCGGCACAAATGCCTGGGAGAGGTTGTCCATCGTATGCTCAATCAGTTCCGCCAGTGGGTCAACTGCATCCCTCTCGATCGCATAGCCATACGTGATCTTGAGAACGATGGCTGCGGCCAGACTGGGAGTGCCGTCAGCTTTCTAACTATAGTCCCCTCAGTTACCGGGGAAAGAAGCGCAACTTACGTTTTCAAATAGACCATCATATTATCAGGGTTGTTGAAGGTTTGCAGGATAAATTGAAGGGATTCCTGGTCTTGTATGGGCTGGAAGGTGGCGGACAGCCCTTTGGTGCCAATTTCCTGCTGAACCATCTTTCGATGCAGACGATATTTAGCATCGTACTGGTGTGTAATGAGGAAATTTTCGAAACCACACATTGCGGCAAAGTTCATCTGCGGCCTTGCCGATGTCTTCTGGGCTTTCTTTCCCATTACTGCATACGCAGCCTCTTTGTCATGAAAGATGACGAGGTGCAGCCCCATCACATTAATTGAGCTGATGGGACCATAGGCATCCTTGTGTTTGAACCAGTGTTGATACTCTGGGATTCCCTTCGGGGGGAGATCCAAGACATTGCCGATAATGGGTAGGGGCCTTGGGCCCGGGGGGAGGTGATAGTTTGCTGTGCGCTTGGAAAGCCATTTCACAACCAGCAGGCCAAGTAAGGCTATCAAAGCCACATAGCTGATTGGAATGGATATACCAGAAGCCATGATGGCTGAGATGGGAACTGGCAATCTTCAGTGGTGCGGAAGTCTGACAGGTTGCTTGGTATAAGAAGCGCTCTTATGGAGGGTTTTAAGAGTCTGGATTTGGCCCTTCAGGCTAGGTGGCTATTCAGTTCCAACCTGCTGCATGAATAAACTTCGTTACCATTGAGTGAAGCGCTAGATGGCTTCGGAATTTGTCTAAAGCAGCCATCCGCAGTCGAATATAGATTCGGGATGGGACCATCCAACAAACCAAGTGATTCAGACCAGTCTGGAATGCATCTAAGAGATAGCTAAACCAAAGGTAGAAATTCAGGCCGGTGATTTAAATCTGACTGTATTTCAGTTTTCCAAAAGCCTCGGAACCTTCCATTTTGGTTATCCCCAGGATGAAGCTAATGGAACTTTCCTAATCGGGAAGTATATCAATGGGAGAGGACATTGCCAGCGAAGCATGGAATGAATGGCATGCCTGAATGAAAGCCCTAGGTGCTTATCGCCTTCACACAAATGCCATAGATTCGCCAAATCAGGGTACATGTGTGACGTCCTTATCATCGGCGATTCGCAGGTCAACCATTGGTATCAATCAATATCCTCAATCTTGTTTGGCTTCTTGAAGACTACATCTTTCTGCCTTGTCAGTCGCCATGAAGAGCTCTTTCGAGTCAGTGATGAAAAATCCCTTCGGATATATATCCTCCTCCATGGAGTTTATGAAGACATTATACTTGTTTGGAAAATCTGATATTCCTGCCGCGGTTTTGCCTACTGTACGTATCATGCGGTAGTTTGTCCGCTGAGTACTGAACAATAAGAAGATGACTATAGCACTTGTGCTCGCTGGACCATCCAGTTTACATCTGATTGTGAAGGGCTTTCTATGGAACCAATTGCACTTGCTTACGTTCCAGGTACATTCCAGGAGATCTGTTATATGCCCAAGCTGCCTTCGACTGACATCAACGTAGGTTAAAAATCAGGTCAGAGGGATCTTTGCCCCCTAGATTATGACTTATGTCCTGATTCGGTCAGATCGACGGCGTGGAGGAAGACAGAATGGCAAAACCGCATCGACCTCTACCATCGGGGATGATATCACTGGAAAGCGCAACCATACTCTACTACGTGCTCTTTACGCTCATGTGGGTTGCAGCCCTGTATACCAACACGATCCCGTGTACGCTAACTTATTCGGTGGCCATCTTGATCTACAACGAAGGGGGGCTTGCCGCAGTACCCGTCGTGAAAAATGTCATTGGGGCTGTAGGCCTCGCATGTTACTGTTGGGGAACCACCATCATACTCGGTCAGCCTTCAATTCTTTGTGACTGTGGATGGATAGGTGAATAAAAGTCTATACTAACGCATTCAAAGACCATGGAAGGGAGGTACACGGTTTGAAGGCAATCGCTATGGTCATGACCGGAGCTATATTTGCCACTACGGTAAGTCTTTAGGCCATGTTCTTTGGGGCGATTGAGACCAGCCGCGTCAATATAGGGCCATGCGCAAGACTTCCGTGATCGTTCTGCGGATGCACTTATGGGTCGCAAAACAATCCCATTGCTGCTCTCTCAACCTATGGCCCGCTGGTCGCTCGCCGCCTTGATCGCGGCCTGGACGATCGGGCTCATCGCCTTATGGCAGCCACCAGCTGTAGCCAGTATCGTGTTTGCGAGTCTCGCTCTACGGTGCTTTGGGGGCTATCTTTGGAGCTATGACGAGAAAGACGATTACACATCTTACTGTTGGTATGGTGTAAGTTAAGCCCGTTCCGATCTCAATCTGTAGGCGCTCACCCTTTGTCTTGTTAGTTCTGGCTTCTCGCAAGTAACTTACTCCCTATCTTTCCTCGACTGAGAGGGGAAATATATTAGAGAGATCAAGGGTGTACATGGGGTGGTATACTAAAAGGGAATAGACCGACTGGGAGGGTTGTGGATAGCTAGCATGAGAAGACGATGAACGTGGACCAGTATGAGGGGGTATGTAACGGTGTCTTTGGCTCGAATGTCAACTTGCTCTCAGCGTTGCAATGGCATCTAGTAAAGAATTAGGACACGTAAAAATATGAACCTGAAGCGACTTGTGCATTATCGCTGAGTAACTGTGATATCTACTAGCGTAATTTTTCAAGATGGTCTAACCTTGCACTCCGATATATTTAATAATATATTCCACGGAGATTGTCAACCCATCCCTAAAAGAGATGTAAGACACCGAAGTTTCCATTCTCTCGGCGATAATAATAAAATGCACGTCGAAATATACCGGGAAAGTTCCGCCTGCACACGAAGTATATATTAAAGCTCTAGGCTGACCAATTTTGCATTTATAATTATTCATGATAATTCCCTAAAATTTACTTTCCTCAATGAATACCCCTACTATGGCTACTATAGTGCAAGAACTGCTTCAAAAGCTCAACGCAGTCGATCTGACAACCTTCGAAGACAGTGATGCCTCCCGACAGCGGTTGGCTCTGTCTGCCCGTGAGCTTTTCCATAAACTGGAGACCAAGGAAGAGAAGACCATGCGACTAGCGATTGAAGAGCCTATTATGTTCTCTGTGCTCCAAGCCCTGATTGACGTGGGTTTATGGGACGCCTGGACCGCTGTTGGCGGAGAGAAGCATGTTGAGGACTTGGCCGCAATCGCTAAGAAAGGTGTCGACCCGGAGCTACTGCGTGAGCATTGATGCCAGATCTAGATTTTGACCTTAAGCGGCTCATATATGTTTTAGGTCACCAACTGCGACTAATGGCTGCGAACCACATTGTCCAGGAAACCGGGGAAGATCGCTACGCGCCAACAGCCTTTTCGCTTGCCCTGGGCGACAAGGGTACCCATGTCGCACCAGCGCTGCGAATCAGGTATGCAGCTTGTCTATTGTAAAATGTTCGACGCTAGAAGGTTTAACCGGTAGATCACAGAACCGACCATATCGCGCAGTGTGCCATGCACTGGCCTGCCTTCCTGGCTAAGACCGACTACCGGAAGCCAGTGGACGACAGCGACAGTTGCTACGTTGACTCCTTTCCCGAGAGGAAGACCTTCTTTGAACGATGCAGTGCGAACCCAGTACACCAGGAGAGTTTCTCGTCCTTTATGGACTTATGGGCTAAGCAAAAGAGGCCGTGGCCCGAGTTCTACGATACTACTGCGCTACTGGAGGGCGCTGACTTGAGTGATGGCAGTCCCTTTGTGGTGGATATTGGTGGCCACCATGGCATCGACCTTCTCCGCGTTCTCCATAAACACCAGGACCTTCCTGCGGGGTCTCTGGTCCTCGAGGACCTGCCGGACGTTGTTGCTTCGGTGACGCTTGCTACGGACACGATCAAAACGGTAGGACACGACCTCTTTGCGCCGAACGCCGTACAGCCCGTGCGCGGGAGCCGGGCGTACTACATGCATGCCGTTCTTCACGACTGGTCGGATGAGACTTCGGTCAAAATCCTGAAACAGGTAGCCGCCGTTATGAAGCCCGGCTACTCCAAGGTGCTCATCAACGACATTGTGATCCCGACAACGGGCACCAGTTGCTACCAAGCCACGCTGGATTGCCTAGTGTTGCAGGCATCAGCCAACGAGAGGACCGAGGCCGTGTGGAACAAGGTGTTGAGCGAGGCCGGGCTGAAGTTGGTGAAGATATGGCCCGATGGCAGGGGGTATGAGAGCGTGATTGAGGCCGAACTGGCGTAGCAGGCGGCCGGTTATGGATGTGACTGTTCTGGAGATAGATTAGGGCTAAGTGTGATGTTCGGGCGAATGTACGGCTGGCTGAATTGATATCCACCGAGTAGCTAGCGTAGCAACTACGCACTTAGCCTCCCTTAAGTGATTCCACAATACCTTCTATGATGAGCTGCTACAGTGATGGTTCTCATTAGTAAGTCCAATCACACGCATATGAATGTCCCCACCAGTGTCCCATTCTCCCTTAATCCCTGCTAGTACATGTCCCTCCGCAATCTAACTCAACCTTAGTCCCTTCGAATGCTAAGTATCAAGTTCTTCTCTGATGAACAGACCCGTCACCGCTCGGCGCAATTTCCCTGTACGGACAAGGTCTGAGAAGCATATGTGGTTCCACTTTTACCACTGTCCGGTGTTTGCTTGCATACAAAACACATTGAACCCCATCAGGTCCGAACGCCGATCACGGTGTCGGTCCACCCCCTGGACTCGCTACAAAAGTTCTCACCACCCTGCCTCCCCCCCATGGGGATACCCAGCTCAGAGTTTCCCAACCATTCCACCAAACTTTGTCAGGCCCGTTACCACCATGGCCGAGCCCATCCAGAAGAGACGCCTCCTGCGCATGACCGTGGCGCACTACCGCCAACCACACGTCAGTGAAGAGGACTTCCATTGCTGGGTGACTGAGCAACATGCCGCACGCGCGGCCAAGCTTCACGCCAAGAATGGGATCGAGGGATTTTCGATCGTAAGTGCTTCGTGCGATGCGCCACTGACGTGCTTTGGCTAGCTACTGAATCATGATTGTGTAGTATTTCGCCCCGAAGTCCTTCCGGGACATGACGACACAGTTGAACGCCCAACGGGGCAGCCCCTGGGTGGTCCGCGACTACGACGCCCAGGTCGAGTTTTACTTCCGCGACATGGAGACATTCTACAAGGGGGCGTCAGACCCGGAGTTCCAGGTGCTCCAGGCCGAGGAGGAGCCTTTTATTAGTGGGATTCATGCCGAAATCAGTATCGGGTGGGTAGAGACCTACGTGAGCGATGGGAAGGTGGTGAACATCGGCGAAGATGGTAAACCCGAATATCCAGCCTTTGCGCAGCTCAGTGTGGCGCCCTAGGCGGATCTCTGGTGGAAAGCGAAGAGACAGCAATTGATTTTTCTGATGCGTTTGACGATATCCAGGAGATGACTAATTGTACCTATTTATGACTTTTCAGAATGCTAATGGAACAAGGGAAATTTATTTTTTTTATTTCTGCCAGGTCAAATAACCTAACCTGCGCCAGCGCTAAGTTTCCCGTCATCCCCACATCGCAACGCCAGTCGCCATACTTCGTGGAGAAGCTTCATCGTGGAATCTTCCTTAGTCCTTATTGCCTGTACCGTCACTTTGGCCACGCCGCTCAGCCCGTCGCCGCCTAGGGTGCCCTGCTCGCCTATCGTCCGGGCAGGTCGCATCATCTCATTGACTTGGTCGTGGATCTGTGTCATAGTGGCCTCAATGATGCAGATCAAGACTAGTGGTCGAGTGGACGATGATGCCGGTAGCTGAAAGCAGCCGATGGCGACACTGGGTAGTTGCACGGGGAAGTGCTCCTCTGCCGTCGATCCTTCCATGTCCAATCGCACTTCAGTCCATGCTTTGATGTGCTGCAAGATCTTGTCATACGACTCAACCAGACAGAGATAACTGGATAGGACCAGCAGCTGGGAGGGTTGATCTAGTGCCAACGCTGCCGGGGGTGATCCGGTATATGTCTGGCGGGTCTTGTATTGAGAGAAGATATCACTCAGGATTTCCATATACTGATGAGAGAGTTTGAAGGTGCGATCTACTGCCAGTTCCTGGGGGGAACTGGGACCGTTGCTCGTTTTGGAGTTGGTCAACGGGCTGTGCTCTACATCGACCGACGGGATGGCCAGCATATGCTGGTGCAGCTCCACATTTATGTCTGACAATTTACGAACCCACGAGGTCATATCTCCCGTCGGTTTGGACGTTTGTTGCGAATATGAGCTCTGGGTGGCACTGCTGTTGGAATGTGGTCGACTCGAGACGGATTGCCCGTACCCAGAGTCCGCCGCTGTGTCTTCACTGCCGCTGTTCAATGCCGTCCCGTCCCGGTGGTCGAAGTCCATAAGGTTATTCGCTTCCTGTGACGGGACGTTAATGGTTTTGGGAGCCACTGTCCTGGCGAGGGACAAGCGATGTTGGGAGTGTGTCGTCGCTGGTTCGGAGTAGGGCAACAGTGTGGATGTGGAGGAGGGTTGGAGATACGAGCTCTGTGATGCGGCGTGGAGTTCACTCTGATGGTCCGGTTCAAATCGCCCACCCATACGGCTCCGTGGCTCCGGAGGAAAGGGTTGACTCTCCGGATGATTCTGGATGGGCACTAGATCCATGCCGGACTGCGGCGACGCAAAGTCAAGTCCCAGATCCAAGTCCGCGGGAAAGTCTAACAAGCTCGAGGGGGAGAGATGAAAATGCTCTGACATGTCTTTGTTCGTCTGCTCTGATGGATTTCCTTTGCCGAGGGGTTAGCACTTGGCCGTCCTCCGACACCTGCTAATGAACACCCGGGCTTACCTAGGGATTGTGTCGGGTTCGCATTCGATATGTCCGCTGGTTGCTGCGTGGTGTGTGCCCGTGGGCGATGTCTGGATCTCACGGGCCTTGGGGCACACTGGACGCCTGCTCTCTGACAGCGAACACAGGGCTCATTGTTGTTCTCCCGGCGGCATCGCAGCTTCTGGCCATGACAGCGGTCGCATGCCCTCCGTGACAGCCCGAGATCATGAACGAGCATACTCATGGTGTGCGGTAAATTATCCCTTTATTTTGTTCTTTTTTTCCCCGTTGTGTTTCTGTTTTTATTATCGTCTGCTGAAGAGAATGTGATCCGGAAATCCAGAAGGGTGAGATCTGTCAGATAGTATGCTGACCCTTCACTTATTTTTTTTTTTTTTTTTCGGCCGTTACCGACGATGGATCGTCAGCCGTGCATTTCCGTTTCTTATCATCGCCTGCAGCATGTTAATTAAATAAACCAAATAAAATTCTATCACACGCTAGTGGAGGCAGCGACAAGGAATGCCATCCTGGCGCTAAATAAAAGGGTGGATCGAAAACACGATGGGGGCCGGAAACTGGAGGCCTTGCGGACCTTATCTGGGTCACTGTCCTCGTATATGTATTACCGTTACATTTGACTTCTTCTTGTCTAGATCTATAAAGAACATTCGGCTGATACAAGATATAGCATCGACGACTATTGATTCGCCGCCGCCAACACCGCCGCCAAGTTCAACATTGGATCCCCATTTTCCACCATCCCCAACGCTGCGGTCGGCTGGCGATACCCTAACAGATTCAACATCGTCGCACTCATCGTCAGTGCCTTGCTGCGAGGAATCGCTAAGAACTGATTCTCCTGGGTGCGCATGGTGCCGCGCACGAAGAACAGGCCGTGCAGGATGCGAGTGACACCCGGGACACTATTATGGCCGGCACCATGCCAACACGATGCCAAGAAAATGAGGGCGGCGCCAGGCTTCATCTCTGCATGCAGTTAGTGCTAGCCGTGGTCTGGCGTGAGCGAGGGAGGACGCACCAGCAAACGTGACCTCGTCTAAGCGTGGCTCTCGCTGGTCATCCCATCGGTGACTGCCGGGGATGAACATTGTGGCACCATTGGCCTGCGTCGTCTCGACGCCGGCAATCAAGCACCCCAGCTGCGCCGCCTGGTTCAAGCGGTAGGGCTTGCTCTCATGCTCAATTAAGTGTGTCCCGTCATCACGGTGCAGTAGCTGTCGCGGCGCTCCATAGCCCATGCGGAAGCTCAAGCTGACCGAGAGCAACGGGTCGATGTGGTAGGGCAGATCATACCCTTCCACTCGCCTGGTCCCATGGTCCGTCAGGATCTCTTTCCGTAGTGCTTCCAGGACCGGGTGCTCGCAGACTCTCGCGAGGGTATCTGATTTGCCGACGAGGCCGCCGATCAAAACTGTCTCTTGTGGCACGAGCCCCTTGAAAAATCCGTCATCGTCTTCGCGGTCGTTATGCGTGTATTTCGCAATTTCCCGTTCAACACTAGCTAGATCTTCCTCGCAGACAAGGCCATTGACGATAACGCCGCCATCACGGTCGATGACCGAGAGAATGTCTTGTATTGGGGCTGTGGCTGGTAGCTCCGCAATGTGGGTCGAGGGCTTGTAGCCGGGGGGAAATGCCTCGGGCTGGTCCATGGTGGTCGACTAAGCGAAACTGTAACTCTGAATCCTGTCTCACGGTGGCCCTTGTCTGCAGAATCTATTTATTACTATCCTCAACTCGACTAGATCGATATCACCGAAAACTGCTATTCCTAGAGAGTGGATCGGGACTCCAACCGAAAGGGGCAATTGCCCGACGTTTATCCTGCATATGCAATCTTAACAATTAGGAAATAAGCATACTGGTTGACCGGCATGTGCTCCCTGACGCAGCTAATCCTACGATCATTCAATGTGTCAACACGCAACGCGACCTGGATCGCCGAGGCAGTGATTTGCTCCAGCATTCCCCACGTCTCCGTCGGCCAGTTTCGGCCCCCTGACAGGTTTGATCCTATTGGTGGAAAAGTGCAAGTGGGAATCGAGCCGCGGCGGATCCTGCCAAATCGACTGTGGATCCCTGGATCTGATATTTACGAGGCAGTGGGGCTTTCGGAGAAGAAGAAGGAAATTGATAGTCGTTAACTAGTAGTCTGGATCAAGCTGCCAACGGCTAACGTTACATTTTGCTGAAGATTCCTGGGATTATGGAAGGGACAGAAAGTTTACTATTGCACGATGCACGTGGGATTGCTAACTGTACGTAAATTCCAGAACATTGACGAACAGCAATCCACAGGGGATGTAACATAATTACTTCAACCCCTCCGCGATGGTCGCCACTGTCGCTGCGAAAATGCACAGGAACGCTGGCACATTCACCAAGAGCGTCCGGCTGTGATGGCGGGGCAACCACGTCTCGAGCGCGCTCTCGTTGGGGACCCCCGCAGTGGTAGGGTCCTGAATGCGGCGCAGAATGGCAAACATGGACGGCCCCCAGCAGAAATGAGCGATGCTGAAGAATGCACCGGCGAAGTAGAGATGACGGATCTCCGAGCTTTGGCCGCTGAACCCGTTCACTAGGCAGAGCACGGTGGCCGGTGGGTATGTCAATCCAATGCCCCAAATCCCCGGTTTCATGAATGCCGGCAGGAACCGCGGTAGGATCTTGCCGCTCGGGTGGGTGGGATCTGTCCGCAGCGAAGGATGCAGGAAGGCGCCGAGCGAGATGTCTTGCGCCCAGCTGAACATGAGGGACGCGGACGAGATGACGAGGGGCGACACGCGGAGGAGGGCGACGCCCAGCTGAGGAGCATTATCGGCACTGAAGAGTGATGCCATGATTGGTTATTCTGGGAGGTCAATCGATCTGTGCAGTGGCCCTTCACCAGGCCTTTATTGTTTCAGCTGGAATGGGTCCGGCCGGAGGCGTATTAGCCCATCGAAGGATCGATGCAGGGCCGACTGGTTCGGTCGGATGGATTGCATGACAGGTGCAGGAACCGGTCGAAGGACCTATTGTTGGAATAAGCTTGTTTTTCGTGTCTTTTGTTGCTGAATCGAAAACTAAACTAGGGCTTGGCTGGATTTTGGTCCGACTTCCGCAGTTATTACCAAATCTGGATATGTCCGAACCACCGAATTTTCAAAAAGTCCCCACACTAATAAATAGTCTGGAATTTGTTATTGGATAGAAATGATAGGGTGGGAGCTAGTGTGACTATATTACCGGAATTCGAACAAATGAATAAGTATGAAGCATGCAGGGGGTGGTGCCGATGATATACCGATTCCAGCGAGAATAGCGAAAGTATTTAGGACCTAAAATCCTTCGGATTGACTAGTAGTCGCCCGATACCGAAGGACCCATAAGCTTAATCCAACACTCTGAACCGAACCTCTGGTAGTCTGAGCCATGCGATTGGCTCCCTCGGTAGGAACCGCTCCGACGAGCGGACTCAAAACATGTCAGTTTTCCCATAGAGTGCTCAAACATGGTGAATGTCACCTTGTATCCTTCTCGTATAGTCCATCATGCCGCACAAGAGGACGGATTACGATGCGATCGTCATTGGTGCCGGCTTCAGCGGTATCAGGTCCCTCTGGGAATTACGGCACCGGGGCCTGTCCGTCAAGTGTTTCGACGCGGCACCAGATGTAGGAGGCACCTGGTACTACAATCGCTATCCCGGGTCCCGGACAGACGGCGAGGCTTGGGTTTACATTTTCAATTTTGCCCCAGAGTTGCTCGAGGAATGGAACTTTAAAGAACGATATCCGACACAGGAAGAAATTCAACAATACTTGGGTCGTGTTGTGGGTCAGTTGGGACTGCGCTAGCGAAACGGCAAAGGATATAGAGCTGACAAAAGAGGCAGACCGCTACGATCTGCGAAGGCATATCGAATTTGGTACACGAGTCGCGTCCGCACGCTACAGTGACAGTGAGAACATCTGGACGATCACCACTGCCAATGGAGTGTCCACCACCTGTCGCTACTTTCTCCCGGCAACGGGAATCTTGTCGGTTCCCAAGGTCCCAGATTTCCCTGGGCTCCAGACATACACCGGCGAGTGGTACCAGGCATCCACCTGGCCTGCACACAAGGTGGATGTCCAAGGGAAGCGTGTCGCCATTGTGGGTACGGGTTCCACCGGTGTCCATCTCATTCCCAAACTTGCGCCTGCCGTCCAGGAACTAACCGTGTTTCAACGCACACCGAACTATGTGCTTCCTGGGCGCAATTATGTCATCGATGAGTACCAGGTCGTCGACGTCAAGAAGAACCACGATGCCACATGGGAAATGGCATCGATGAATCTCGCCGGTCACGCCTGCAGAGCATCTGGGAGAACCCTCAACGGGACGGACCCCGACCAAATCCGACAAGTCTTCGACGATGGCTGGGAACGTGGCTGTTTCAACTTCCAGATGGAGACATTTGATGATGTGTTTATGGACCCCCAGTCGAACGAGCAGTGCGCAGAATTCATCCGCCAGAAAATCCGCGCCATCGTGAAGGACCCGAAGAAGGCAGAGATCCTGTGTCCCAAATATCCTTTCGGTGCCAAGCGTCCGCCGTCTGGACATCACTACTTTGAGACCTTCAATCGGCCCAACGTCGACCTGGTCGACATTAGTAGAGATGAGATTGAGCTGTACGAGAAAGGAATTCGGACTAGCTCCGGTGCGGAATACGAGTTTGATATGATCATTTTTGCGGTAGGATTCGATGCCGGTACGGGTGCGCTGAACCAAATGGAGATTACTGGTAGCCACGGCGAATCCTTAAAGCAACATTGGAGCGACAGACTGGGCACCTTCGCTGGTGTGCTGGTTAATGGGTTCCCTAACATGTTCATCGTTTGCGGCCCTCATATGCCGGCAGGCAATCAGCCCGTGATGCTAGAGATCGCCATGGACTGGATCGGCAAAACTATTGGGCACATGGAGGAGAACAAGCTGGTGGCGGTCAATGTCACTGAGAAAGCTGTGGATGCATGGACAGGCCATGCCGACGGCCTGTGGAATTCTGTCTGGATCTCCAAGCCCGCCACTGAGCACCGCTCTTGGTTCGTCGGCACCAATATCCCGGGCAAGCCTGCTAAGATTATGTTCTACTTTGGCGGCGTTCAAGGATGGAAGTCGTGGCTCGACAGTGAGCTCAACACGGAATGGTCCGGTATGGAGTTTACTGCTCACACTGTCACGGATGAAGATGAGGATACTGCTCCAGTGGAAGAAGATACCTTCGGTCAGGCAACCTCCGTGGGCGGAGTCCCAGTTACCGCAGAGATGCTGGAGTCGGTTGTCATGCCCATGCAATCTGACGATATTAGAATGTCCGCGGCCGAGAAATTCAACGTCGGATCGGCGGCCTGTGCCCGGTACATCGACTGGGCTGTCAAGGAGGTGCAGGACCGCGGGCTGGTCCTGAAACAGGACCACAGAGTCCACTGGTGGAAGGTGATGCAAGAGTTTGTAAAATCTGAGTCAGGGCGGATGCTCATTGAGCAGAGCCCAAGCACTAAGGAAGGCCTACAAGCGCTCACTTTGAAGCTGGGCACCGAAGGGGAAGCAATATCCCGCATTGGGCCGGAGATAGTTCGCATGTTGACCGGCCAAACCAACCCCCTCTTCCATATGCTCAGAGATAACCTCCTATTCCGGATGTATCTTTCCGACGAGGGCGCCAGACCCAACCGATATGTGGCCGAATATGCTAAGATCCTCACTTCTCGTAAGAAAGGCCTGAGGATCCTAGAGGTCGGTGCCGGCACAGGAGGTACGACCTTCCAAGTGCTGAACGCATGCAGTCCGAACGGTGAATGCTTCTGTTCGCAGTATATGTATACCGACATCTCGCATGGCTTCTTCAAGACGGGTCAAAGTACTCTGAAAAAATGGGAAGGTCTGCTCACATTCAAGACTCTCAATGTGGAAAATGACCCCGCCAAGCAAGGATTCGAAGAGCATTCATATGACTTGATCATTGCAGCGAACGTCGTACACGCGACGAGGTCGCTCACTAAGTCATTGGGTAACATTCACAAGTTGCTGAAGCCCGGCGGTGTACTCGGCCTGGTTGAGCTTACTCGGTTAACGCCTTACTTCAACATGGCTTTTGGTCCGCTGTCTGGTTGGTGGCTCGGTGTCGACGAGGGTAGAACAGAGAGCCCCCTGCAATCTGCAGAGCAGTGGAACAAACAGCTGAAAAAGGCTGGCTTCTCTGGTGTTGATCTAGCAGCTTACGATTTGCCAGAGCCAGAAAGACATAGTGCCCTTTTGTTGTCTACTGCTCTCGCGGCTCCTGGTGTGATTTAATGCTTAGGGTTCAGATGCTGTCTTTGTTTCTTTAGTGGTGCCCACAAAGGAATCATACGTGACTTGCTTTCTCGCAGGTATACGGGTCGGGTCTAAACCCAGCCTATCTCTTAGCATGTTTGAGATCAACAGATTAATAATTTCTACTGTTAAATTATCAGCGTCATACAGCACCATCCCATGTAACCCAGGTAAACACCGGTGAGTACGCTCTGTGAGTGAAAGGTTACTCCAGTGGTATTCTCCCATACGATAGTGCTCAGAAAAATATAGTTGCTATAGTCAAAGACTTTACATAGGTATTAAACTTGACTACTAGATATAACTATAACAATAATACTCCCACTAACCATAATAAATTTCTTGGATGATTCTGCCTTAAAATTTTCCGGGAGGTTCCTACAGGATAGGCTGGCTTCTGCTGGCAAATTTGCAGGCCGGGAATCCAATAGACAACGGCGGTTGAGATGACGCCTCAAAAGAATACAAAATATAGGGAGCTGAATATTCCTGTAGAGAGATACTGTTGTTGGGGAATCCTGTTGGGACTATCCCAACTAGAGTTGATCGGGTTCCCCGCAAAACCCGACGGTGTAAGCTAAATATATAAAAAAATAATTAATACTGTATATCTTTATAAAAGTTATATAAACAGTTATTTTTACTTTTATACAAATCTATAGAGCGTCTACTAAAGATCTAGAAGCTATAATTTTAGCCTACAGTCTATTTCTAGATCTTAGTCTCAGTCTAAAGCCTGCCCATGGGCTAGGCTGGGCTGAGCCCATGACAGGCCGCCCGCGGGCCTGCAGAGGTCTACACGAAACCTTTTCGATCCCTGACTTACCCCGCGCCAACCACATGATTCGGCCAAGCGCTTCGATTCAGATAACTCCTCATAGAGAGGATCAGCTGCTTCAGTGCATATTCACCATGGAGGAAGCATAATATATCATTGCAGGTGTCACCGGGTTGCTACCTTTACAACCGACAGCGGTAAGACTATCCCCAAGCCTAAATATGATTTCATCGAGTTGCATGACAAGTCATGCAACAAATCCTGTGTTACCCAGAATTCATGGATTTTTACTATAGACTGTCTTCACAGCAATGGTTATTAGTCTACTATGTGGAGCTTAAAACAAATAGTATCACACCACCCATCGCTTTTTCTGGCGTTGATTGTCCAGCCTAGCATTTTAGGTTCCCCGTATACAATGTTCTCCAACTTAAGGTGTGTGATTACGCCATGAAACCCTAAATAATCTTTTTGCCGCTACCGATCGGAAGCTTATTAAACTACAACATAAAGGCAATGGTCGTTTGATTGGCCTCATTTTAGCGATGTCTGGCAATGGAATTAAGCAGAGGGTCTCGACCTGGTCATGTACTTAAGTTGGACCGCTAACTGCAGAAGCTCTTCTCCAATCGGGATCATGTTACTTTTAATCCTTTTCCTCAAACCAGGTATCTGTCTAATCTAGGTCATTCCAGACGTGAGTCACATCTTCTTAAAAAAGAGTTTGGTTCCAAATCTACTATAGCCATGGGAGAAACAAAGCCACAAAAGAAAAATTTTGATATGACTCGATCTCTATTGAACCGATCTCTATAAGGCGTGGATCAATACTGAATCAGAGATAATACGGCCAAAAGTCCCTACAGAATTGACTCGTATTGACGATCTTCATCTTCCTTGATCGATTCAATCTGCTTCCACTATTGGCTTACTTTATCCAATCTTGATCTTTTCATCCTTTCTTGACCTTGATATTCTTATATTCTGACAGGATGTACGAGCAGTATACAGTGAGCTGCCGACACTGTCGGAAAGGTACGCGCTATATACCAGTATCCACAGAAATGTGAACCAGATATCGTCATTCATAGGAATACCCTACGACACGTGGTACCTAGTTTGTCTGCTCTGCGACTTTCTCTTTTGCAACGACTGCCATGGTGACCATCCCTCCTCACATATCCGTTGGTTCAGACATCAAAGAAGCCGGAGGGTACCACGCGGGGCGAAACCAGAAATGGTAGAGTGTCAAAAATGCATGAAGATGGTTCATTGTCGGGTACAGTGTATGCAATGTGATGTTGCCTTTTGCAGTAGCTGCGTGCTAGAAGATGGACGAGGTTGCTGGGAGGACCATGAACATAAAAAATTGGAATATGTTTTTCCACCGGAGATTGGTGTGTTGGAAGTCTGTGAGCCTTGTAGAGTTTGCGCTTCCAAGGGTTCTACAGCCCATTGCACGCGGTGTGGTCAAGGTCAGTTGGTTGATAGCTTCGAACTTATATGCATTAGGATTGTTGCTTACTTCTTCAGGCCTTGAATCTGGACAGGCGGTGACAGATTGTCGCACTTGTGTGAAGGTTTATGGAGCAAGTGCTGCATACTGCCCGTCTTGTCTTCTATGTTGCAAGAGAGAGCACGATCCGGCGCATGAATGGGAGTCTATCACAATCATATACAAAATCTCGTCAGCTGATACTAATCTTGCTACATGCAAGTGTGATGAATGTCAACAGAAGTATGCATTGGAGCGTTGCAATCACAGGCCACTCACTTACCATTTGTAGAATCGATATGTCCAGTCCGAATAACCTCTATAAGCACAGCCACAACAGCTTTGTCATGTCGTTTGGTGAGAATGCGTGGCGCGAAATGATGAAACAGAGTTCGAACGCTTGCAATAACAAGCCCGTCAAAGATATTGAGCTGGAAAATAGAGGGCTCCTGTCAGAGTCTGATTTTCGATGCTCACTATGCGGGTCCGGTAAGTAGGTAGGCTACAATAAAAATGCGTCCACACTAAAGCTGCACTTAGGTTTCCTAAACCTTGCCAAAATACATATTTGCCTTACCTGTATCATAACATATTGCTCCAGCTGCTTTGAAGAGGGCACTGGAAAAGCCCATGAGCACGGATGCACGACCTTTTACATCAACTGCCAAGAGCCGCCTAACAATCTACATCAACTGCCGCAGCGAAATTATCAACAGAACTGTTCTATATGCAAAGGTGAGTCGGCACGCTAGGAATTGTGATCTTTTCATGAGACTCATCACGTGATAGAAACTATTAACCTGTGGCGTGCGCAGCACCTCACTTGTACCTCCTGTAAGAAATGGTTTGTCTGTCCCAGCTGTATTATGGAAAAGGGCTCTACCATCCATCACGACTGCTCCGATGCACTCACACCAAACTTAATTTTCGATGATACCTATCCTATGGACAGGCAGTGGTGGTCGCGAGAAACCGTTCTTCTCGCTAGACAAGTCAACTTGAATATAATGCCCCTTGCATTTGTTATTGCCACCACACGTTTTGACAAGAAAGACCCAGAAGATATGAGCGTCCGCTTCGGCGACAGGATCATCGTGACCAGCTACCCCGAATACGATAATTGGTACTATGGAAGGAATGACTGGAATGGTCAGACTGGAGTGTTTCCAAAAGCCTGTGTTCAGGTTGATGAAGACGCAGTTAAAATTGCTCAAGAGTATGATTGGCTTCAAACTGAGGCACAATTGATTGCGTCTAGGGAACGTGAAATACGGCGCAAGGAAAAGAAGATGGAGTTTTGGGGCAAGGCCCTCCAGTTTGGAGCGGCAATCTTATCCGGAGGTGGAGATAGTTGAGCGCTAGTTAAGCATTATAGGGCAAAATTTAAAACATCTCAATTACAGCGAGACATCTGCACTTGATTTTTTGGGTGATTCTTGTAATTCATTAGGGTGTACACCCCTGAGACTCCCAGAGTCATATCACTCCAGCGGAACCCCAAGCGAATTGGATGAAGAAACGAAGTGACTAACCGCGGTGACACTATCAGAGCTGGAAATAGATTAGAACTCGAGCGATTCGCTCCACGATGGTCGTTTCATAAGGCTCGGGAAAAAGAGGCCAACATGGCGACTTAACGTCACTACTAATGTCCCATCATTGGGAAGGAGTCGTCGCAAACGTTGCCACAATAGCACCATATTGAGTCGAATGCTATGCCAGATGGCTACGTTTAATATTTCTCCTTTACTCCCTCTATACCCTAGTGCATAGTACACCCTACCCTCGTCCCATTTACGCGCCCGCTGATTCGTCCATTCGTCCGATAGTAGATCTGGTCCGCGGTGCGTACTCCCGCCCGGATCGTGTGCATATCTATTAATATATATAGTGGTATTGTAATTTTTTTCTTAAACAGTAGCTCTTATTTCTATATCTCTTTTCTTTCTTCTCGATTCCCAAGTTATATTTCTATTTTATTAACAATAAGATAATCTATTAATATTTTATATAAGAAGAGTATAATCTGTATTATATCTATATATTATTTTCTACTTAGTAGTATTAATCTGAATTCTATTCTTCTTATCTTTAGCTATCGATTTGCTTTACCAATCTGGAAATTCTGTTATAATAAATCTTTTTGTCTATAATAAAATATATTGTCTCTGTATCTATACTAGAGTTGCACGCGGGTCGGGTTTTTGATAGGTCTCCCCGACCCGCGGGTTCCCCGCCAAGTCTAGATTAAACCTAATTAGGTAATGTATCGCTTATTAATTACAGACCTTACCTAAATAAGCCTAGTATAAAAACTGTTTAAGCTCTGTATCTACTCCCTAGTGCGACTGATAATAAGGGAGATCGCTCGGAACATCAAAATCAACACTCAATCTAAACACGTCATTTTAACGCGTCAATCGATCGAGAAAGGCCCCCTGAGGCCCCAGGAACCGCTATGGAGGTCCCAAACCCCTATAGTAGTGGTCTACCGAGCGCGTCGAGGTGGGCACCCCTAAACGGTGTACTACTACCACTATCACCACTATCACCAACACCGATATATCGCGGGGGCCCTAGGGTCTTAGATATACCTATAGACCTGGAGTAGATAAGTAGTAGCGAATCTAGTAGAGTCCTAAGTAGGGCCAGCTTTAAAAGCAGCAGAACTACACAGAGCACTCAAAACAGCTGAAAGCGGGGAGAACATGACCAAATACTAGAACACAGTCTAAATTCTGGAAGATCTCTAGCTGCAAAAGAAACAATAAAAAAGGAATACTTACCTAGCAAAGAAGACAGATTACCAGCTTCAAAATAACTTCTAGTAAGTAAAGAAAACTCTAAAGAAAACCCCTAAAACTTTATATTAGAAAAAATCTATAGAAAGTAAACTAACAACGCCTATAGAAGTCCCTGAGGCACCTCCAACAGTAAATCGTCGAGGCCGCGAGATCCGGCTCCTACAGCACTTTCGGAGCAATTAAAAACTGTATATAGAGTCCTAACAATGACCATATTAATCCACCAAAAGATCTCACGATAATAGTAATTATATGTGGTTGAATTGCTTCATATTCGATATCGCTGGTGGTGGTGAAATCGGGCGGCAGGTGGGACAGGGTGTCAGGTGATCACCTACTGTAACAGAAGCCGATAGGACTTTTTAGAATCGAGGTCGCCAAAACACGAGGCCTGAGTGTAGCCAACAAAAGAGTGGATTGGATCAGAACAGAGAAAATGCACACTCGTGTCGTTTCTAGTAAGAGCTATATCCAATGACACTATAAGAGTACCCTCCAATTACATCGAACAAGAGATCTCTAATGACATCGAACGAGATGTCTCCAATGAGACCAATGAGATGAATTACAGCCAGCCAATCAAGGCGATTTTGGACTCAATTCGCCACAAATTTGTATGGAGTTTTGGCAGTCTGTTGAGTCGCGAAACATATAGGTTTTTTGTCACGTGCGGGGCGTTTCCCCTTCCTCTCACTTCGTTCGTTTCAGGGCAACCCCGGGATATCTTTTGTCCCGTATCTATCCTGTGTCTTTCTCAGAACGATACTTTACCACGCTTAGAATACTTGATTGTGTATTGTGATTGTAACGGTCAACCCCGAATTTTCTATGAGCATGCAAACAAATCAAACAAATCAACAAGTCAGCGAGGTCTTGCGAAGTGGGGAGGTGTCACTTTCATCAGTCACTCCCTGATCTGGGTTATAGCCTAAGGCCTGATGTATGTAAACAGCGCCTGACATCGCTTTGCTTGCAGACAATCCATGAATCTGTTCACCACGATACTCAGCGTGTTAGGTACAGCCCTCTTGACGCTCTGCGACTTCATCCCCTCGATGGCCTTGATCGAAGCTAACACGCAATACTGCTATCAGGATCCTCACTGGCGTCTTTTTCCTTTGGGGACTGACTTTCACTCATCCTAGTGAAGGGAAGATTGCTTAAACGGAGAGGAGCAAATTGATGCCCCCAATCCAACCCCAAGCTAATCCCCTCCCTTCCCTAACGTCCCACTCTGCTTTCAAAATTTCCCAGCAAGACTTTGCTTTTCGAACTTGAGACTCGAGCGGCAAAAGAAGCCGACAGTAATTGTGCATGGTCAGGATGAAAACGGTGAAGGGGTTCTTCCGCAGAGGGGCAGCAGCCGATGATGATGAAACTGCATGCAAACACCAGCCGAAAACCTTCTCGACTGGCATTAAACGATTGCACGACTCGTGTGGCAGTAATATCGAGTAGGTGCCTTCATAAGATAAATTGCAGAACATTTGTAAAGTTTTGCTTGCAGCATCGTCTTTGTCCACGGTCTCACTGGTGACCGCGATGCAACCTGGACTGCCCGTGACGCGACCGAGCCCTGGCCCAAGACCCTCCTCCCGTCGATTCTCCCGACAGCCCGCATCCTAACTTTTGGATATGATGCGGATGTCGCTGATTGGAAAGGCTTAGTGTCGCAAAGCCGTGTCAATAATCACGCGTGGAATCTACTGGCGGCCCTTTCTGCGTACAGAGAGGACGACGCAGTAAGGCAGCCCACTCTCTGGCACTAGTATAGGTTGCAGCATATTAACACGCACAGAATGAACGACCCATTATATTTGTCTGTCATAGCTTAGGTGGGCTGGTCTGTGAAGATGTACGGTAGAACCATATTATTTAGTAGGAATAATTAATACTGGTAAGTAGTTATGCTAATATCTGTGATAGGCCTTGACCAGGGCTAGGCAACGCTCAGAGCCACACCTCCACAATATCCTCGATTCCACTTGTGGTATTGTATTTCTCGGCACACCGCATCATGGGTCTGGCCTTGCTCGATGGGCCGAAGCTTTGTCCCGATCCCTCGGCCTAGCGAAAACAACGAATACAAATCTTGTCAGTGTTCTCAAACGGGATTCTGAGGTACTTGCAAGGATTCAGGATGACTTTCACACGATGATCAAAGCCCGTGAAACAGAAGGACCGCTTCCGATCAAAATAACTTGCTTTTATGAGGAAATGCCCCTGCATGCTATTGGTTTGGTGAGTTCGGCAAAACTAGGCTTCTTGGCATATACTGATGTAACTGGAATAGGTTGTACCACAAGACTCAGCAATCCTGCCGGGCTATATTCCCATTGGAATTCACAGTGATCATATGGGAATGACAAAATTTGCCAGCGCCGAAGATCCTGGGTTTATAGCAGTTTGCTCAGAGCTTAAGCGGTGGACCAAAGAAGCTGATAAGGCCAGAAAAAACTTTTGTATGATCCCGCCCACAGACCCTATCACAGATAGCCAGGTTGCATAGAAGCTTTTCTAGACGGAGATTAACTTGACATTGTTATAAGCTCCATCTCAAAAATCCACTCAAATTTCAAGTCCGTCCGAGACCTTCCGTCTGTATTAGTTAATTATTACTGATAGACTATCAAGGAGCCCCAACAACAATCAACAACCGGCCCTGTCCTCGTGATTTCTGTTTGACCGACCCGGAGGAGGACAAGAATGATTTAAAACGTAGGAAAGGAGCTCGTGCCAGCGGCACGTGTGAGTGGATGGTCCACACAGAGGAAATTATCGCCTGGCTTGGTCCCGGACAAGAAGACATTCTGTGGCTCCATGGGTTTCCAGGAACAGGAAAATCGACAATGTCCATATTTCTCGCCGAGAAACTATCGGCAAAAGCCCCTGGAACCAGTATAAAGAAAACGGTATCGTACTTTTTCTGCGACTCGGGTAAACCTCAGAGAAATACCGCCACTTTAGTGATCAGAGGGCTGCTTTATCAACTCTTCAAACATCACCCCCCGCTCCTCAAACATTTCTGGTCAAAGTACGATGAGCGCGGGCAGTATATTTACGAGTCATTTGATGCACTCTGGCAAATATTCATGGCCGCAGCGGCGGATCAGCAGACCGGCCGAAAGTACTTTATCATTGATGCACTAGACGAATGTGATCAGGACTCACAAAATACACTCTTACGGCAGTTTGAGGAATCTTTCTCGAACCTCAATAAAGCCAACTCGAATATTCGGATACTGGTGACTAGCCGGCCCTACCCCGAGATAAAACGATACTTGAAAGGATTCGCGAACAAGGATTTAGCTTCGTACCCCCAGAGAAAGCAGGATATCGAACTCTATATCGAGGACAAAGTGAAAGATCTTGCTAATAAGAACTCCTATACCCCGAAGGTCAGGGATCAAGTCAGGACCCTTCTTCGGGAGAATGCCGGAGGTACTTTTCTATGGGTGGGCTTGGTATGTGAGCAACTAGGCCAGACTGCTTCAAAAAAAGCTGTTCAAGTGTTAAAGGGCTTACCTCCCGGGCTTCCTTCACTATATGGGAAACTTCTCAACGCAGCCCTAGAACAGCAGGGTGAGATTGTGGTTCGCATTCTGAAGCTTGTTGCTGTATCCCTGCGACCACTGAGCGTCCTTGAGCTTTCTGAAATCTGCCAACTTAATGTTGATGAAGAGGATTTAGCCACTCGGGAGCTGTATACTCGAGATGACATTGAATCTTGCCGTCTTATGGTCATCATTCAGGACGGAAAGGTGCTACTGTTACATAAGTCTGTACGAGACCATTTGAGTCAAGCGGGCCATCTTGATGAGCTGGATACGCACGCTGAGCTCGCCTATCGGTGTATTGACCTGGTCATTAAACCCCCGGCCTATTCTTCAAATTATGCGATCGAAAATTGGCCCCGACATGCGCGCATGGCGCAGTCAAAATTTGCTGTCCAGATTTCGCAGACCCAGTTTTTTGAAATCTATTCTCCATGTCGAGAGAAATGGCTTGATGAAATCAGAAGATCATTTGGCACTCATCTTCCGAGGAATTTGTCTCTTCTCCACATAGCTGCAGAATGGGGATTGTCTACATTAGCTCGCCATGTTTACTCTCAAGCAAAGCAGATGAACTGCCTGGATATTTCCAGTCATCTTTGTGACGGTGTGACGCCATTTGAGCTGGCTGTTCAATCTCGAGATGCGAGTATTGAAGTCATTTCTGTCCTTCTGGACGAATTTGATGAGAAGGTTACTACGCGAGTGCTTGAAGCTGCTGCCAGAAACCGAGGGAATGGCGAGGAAGTGATCAAATTTCTTCTAGTCCGTCTTGGAGACCAGATCACAGTGACCAAAGACGTTGTTATAGCTGCCGGTGAAAACTGGGAGAACGGCGAGGGAGTGATGAAACTGCTTTTGGAATATCGAGGAGACCAGATCAAAATCGATGAGGAGGTGGTCATAGCCGCTGCAGCAAATCGTGGGAATGCAAAGGGAGTATTTAAAGTGCTTCTAGACTACCAAGACCAAATCATAATTACCGAGGAGGTAGTCAAGGCTGCTGCTGGGAATCGGTGGAATGCGGTGGTATTAATGACGCTTCTTCTAGATCGTCGAACAGATCAGGTCAAGATTACTGAGGAGGTACTTATAGCCGCTGCTGGAAACTGGGGAAGTGGCGAAGGAGTCTTAAATCTGCTTTTTGACTACTTGGGAGACGAGATTGAAGTTACTGAGGATGTCTTAATATCTGCCGCTGGAAACTGGGCGAATGGCGAGGCAGTGATGAAACTGCTGCTACGCCGCCGAGGTGCCCAGGTTATGGTCACCGAGGAGGTTCTTAAGGCTACTGTTAGCAACCGAGGGAACAAAGAAGCCTTGGTGAAACTTCTTCTGGGCCATCTTCTGGACCACCAGGGCCAGATCACAATCACCGATGAGGTATTCTGGAAGGCTCCCGCTGGAACCTTGAATCATAGCGAGGTGACAAAATTGCTTCAGGGCCACATTTGATAGTAATGAAGTAAGTATCAAATCCTTACTGGATAGAGACCCCGTAAATCTCTACATACGTATGGAACTGATTTCGATTTTGCTAGACAGATATCCGAGAATGAAGCTCTCATTCGCTGCTAGTGTAAGGTATGGCTAGATCATGAAAAAGAGAATAATTATCCATCAATCAGAGCCACACAAAGAGAAATTGAAAGCCCCAGAGCTATTAGTACTGGTATTATCAGAGACTCCGTCCAACCTATTTGGAAGAGAGCCTAGTACAAAGGGTAGAACTTGATCGCAAGATAAGTGAAGTATCCCGCCGAGACAGGCTATCCGATAAACGGGAGAACACAAAGCTGGCGCTGGTTTTCAGTTTGATTAACTCGAAGGGTTCGCCAAAAGCATTTCAATCTCATGCCGTACAACCCTTATGTCTTCCTAGCTTTTTGCCTCCTTCAATTTCCATCCAACCCAGTCCTTTTCGCTCAGGCCAGCTCCGTTAAATTGCTTGTGAGGTTACAATTTCTTGCCAGGCTTTGACTCGGAGAGCTTTTTGTTGATCATCGCGGCAAAATTCCTGCTGTCCCGGAATGTTTTGCGAGAAAAAGTCTACTTAAATGGCTACCACTTTCTCCACAAGCTCGGCTGGACCTGGTGCCCTCTTCGATGGCCTGTCAGACTCGTCGCCGACGCGCTGCGCATATTTCTGCTTCAACAATGCATGTCCTTTTCTTTCATGCCTCATGTTATCTCATTCAGTTGTAAAACTATATTTCAATTATATGTTTGCGAGGGCAACAAAATCCCTGTCATCATTACTGAGAGGCTATGTTCGCGGATGACTCATCCCATGACTCCACATCCTTCACCTCACCTCCATAGCTTCCCTCTCTTCATAGCACTTCATAGCACTCATATCATCATATGCCTTCATCCATTCCCTCCATCGTACTACGCGTACAGGCTACAGTTACGTGCTACTAGAGATGAGATGAACGGTGCAGAGAGATGGTGATCGGATGAAGCTATCTAGAAGCGCTAACTACACATAGTGGGTGCGGGATGACTACAATGGGAGCCTGAGGCCATCCAAGCAATCATTTTGTCTTTGTCGTCGATTGAGGTCCGGGGTTTGGTTATACCGCATTGCTCATTTCAACTGACCTGACCTCAAAGGGCAAGGCGTTGAATGTCTGGGAGAGAAGACTTCAATCTTCAGGGTCATTTTTGAACTCAAACATTCTCTTCTGCCGGACAAGCTCAAACTGGACACCCCCTGTATAAAGATTTAGTACATACTAAACGATATTCCAAGTTCAATTTAAGAACGTACTGAGTTCATCACGAGTCATTTTAAGAGTTTGTTGAAGAGTATCTAGTGAAGCTGCACCAGTAAACAGAGCTACAAGTTCGGACGCCTATTCAAATCATCATCAGCCAGAAGAGCGCTCTCTGTTTGTTTCTTTTCCTTGAACCTACGCATTTGGTTTCGTTTTCCATCCTAGCCACGAATCCATCGGCCTGCAGCTTCAGGTTTAAAAGGATGTTCGAGTAAAGTCTCAAGGCACTCGCTGTATTATTAGGTAGGATCGGAGGTGCTTGAAGAGCACGCGTCCAAATCTCGTGCTCCCTCATAATTGAAGCAAGACTGTTGGTTGCAGAGCCTAGCATTTCGGCTACGTGCAACACATGTCTTGATACATCGTACAAGGTAGCGTAGCGTTCGAATGGTGTAAACCTCTCAACATCAGGACCTCCCCTGACAGAGCGTTCCATTACCTTAAGATATTCATAGCGTTCCTTCATCAAGTTAGAGCAGTTTTATACTCGCTGCATTAAAGTTCGAACGGAATTGAAGCTGATACCTTTTCAATTCGCCGCACGAACGGCTGAAAGCTATTCAAATCCTCTTCAAATCGTTCAACAATGACGCCAAGCGCCACTTTGAGTTGGTAAAATGGCTCTTTCTGAGAGGATACTATGTCTGCTTCATCGAAAGCCTGTAGAAAGCCCTCAACAATGGTTTTATCCAAGTCGAAGCAAAGCATTATGTGTGTTTCGCTTGATGAGGGTGGACTTGTACCATGCTCAAGCTCACTCTCGCGTCCAATGTCGCTGTGGTTAAGCCATAATGTGGAAAGTCCCACGTAATGCCAGGTATATTCAGTTGAGTTGGCACTTCTACTGTGTAGGTGTTTCGAAAGAAACCGGGAGAACGTCCCTGGTTGTGCGGTCATATCAGCTTTTATTTGACTATTTATGCCGTGCATTGGAAATGGAACATATAGCTGGGAAGCTTACCGCAACCTTTGTGGCCTCTATTGTTGTGTGTATGGAATGGAACCTCAACACTACCAAAAAATCCATTGGCGTCATATCCCATATGGTGGAAGAAGAAACGAGGCAGACAAAAGTCCTTAATCAATCTGTTGCACAAGTCCCTATCATATAGATCCCGGCTCATTCCATCTTGAAGATTAGGCATAAATCTGACAAATTAGCCAATTCCTGGGAGCGAAGGGGCAAGCAGCTTACACTAGATGATTCCCAGGCTTGGTGCGAAGCTATTACAATCGTCAGCGGCCGATCACTTCTGAGGCTTTTCATCGGATCCAGAACTTGCATTAAACAAATCGTCAACACTCAAGTTGCCCAAGCTATGGATATCATTTTCACCAGGGCCGGAACCCTCTTTTAACGTCAGTTGCCAGTAGTTCATGTTTCCCCGGTCGAACACCCTGGGTGCACTCAGATTGGAGGATGGAGTATCTCAGGCTAAGAGGGCGGATTGAGCTTGAGGAGGTCTTGTTACAGGACTAGACCGGTCTCAAAGATAGCACACAAGAATGGAAAAATCGCTTCACCTCTGTGGTGACAAGTGTAAATTGTCCGTCTGACTTGGCTTTACCCCTCATCACGCCTAGCACTAACTATGTACAGAATGGGCCACAGCAACTTGCCAGGCAAAAGTACCAAACCAAACCAATGCCATCGTAGCGCCATGCATTGTCATCAAGAGTTCCAGTTTTTTTGAGGTGGGGCACGGAGATGTTAAGTGTATTGAAGTTACGAGCAAATAGAGTGTGCACCTCGAGGCATACTTTGTAAGAAACAATACAATCCCCACCGACAGGGTTATCCCGGAAAACCCCCAAAATGTATTAGCGCCGCTTAGTCACTAGGGTTCATGAATGAGTCGAAGAGTAGCCGTCTCTATACCCTAGTGTGTGGTGCACCCTATACCCTAGTGCGTGGTGCACCCTATACCCTAGTGCGTGGTGCACCCTATACCCTAGTGCGTGGTGCAGCGAGGGTTCGCTGCACCCATGCCGCTGCTGATTCGTCCATTCTCTCTCTCTAGTCTCCAGAGTGGAGATCTATTCCGCGAAATCCGCGGTGTGTACTCCTGCTGGGATGGTGTGCGTGTTTATTGATTTACCCAGCGATATTCTATCTTATTTTTGTATAGACAAGCTTAGAGTTGCACGCGGGTCGGGTTTTTGATAGGTCTCCCCGCACCGACCCAAAACCCGCTAGGTTTAGGCCTCCCCGACCCGCGGGTTCCCCGCCAAGATATATACTAAGCCTAGTATAGTATAGCCTATGTGTACTAATCTAACCCAACCCAACCCGCCTATATTTATTATATAATGTTAGCTATAGAATCCTCCGATTATCTATTTTACTATCAATATAGAAGATAACTGTATAAAAAGTTATTTAATATATATATATAACTGTGTGCTTTTTTTTTGAATCTATTTTCAGCCCAGAATACTATCTTAATAGTGAGATTGTTATGTCTGTCATAGCCAACTGGCTCCACATGGACGTTAAACTTGATTAAATAAATAAATAGTGAGATTGTTAGTAAAAATAGATTTTATCTCTGATACAGTAGTTTCTTGGATAAAATTATATATATTTTTATTAACTATTATAAAGAACTTACAAGTAGATCAATATAGCAGTACACTATATATAACAATATATTATCAATATACGTCTATATGACTCTCCGGAATATATATAACAATATCGCTACAGCGCTCTACAAGTGACTTGGGGGGGGGGCTTCGGGGCACGCACACGGGGCGGCAGGAGTACGGACGGGGGGGGGGGAGGGGGGGGGGGAACATCAAAAGCCGGACGGACAGACGAACGAATCAGCGGGCGAGAAAATAGGAATCTAGGGTGGATTTACCACTAGGGACTAGAATACTAGGGAAAAAATACATAAATTGGAATATCATAAATAGCTTGAGGATCTGAACTCTCTGTATAATCGGGATCTATTATAGTGTGTTTGGTGCTCTGTCGGGTACCCGGCGCCTCGCGTGCGGCGGGGTATTCGCTGCCTGAGGTAACCGCCGTTACGTGTTGCGGAGTGGCCGCTATAGGCCTCCGTATATGGCAGTCCCGATGAGACTTTCACGAAAGGCTTGGCATGCGATTTGGGACTAGCCTTCAGTCGCATTGGTTCCCATTGTCAGTGTCTAGACACACCCACCAAGTATATATCAGCGCTTAAGGTGCTCTGTGCGCGGGGCTTACCTGGATCTTCCCCTCCAATGAAAAGTGATGTATTATCGAATCACGTTGTTCATTCATCTTTAGGAGGCCTACCAGGATGTGGCCAAGAGTTTCCTTTGTTCTCTATTCAAATTTCTTACGTTTACAGGATCCGAAGAGCTTCATAAGTTCTTGCGAGCTAGGATTGGTCGGTCCGTAGCTAGGTTATCAGGTGAGTATGGTTCCGTGTGAGTCATAACCACGGGTCGAGTATATATATTTCTTGTATTTCTCAAGCCTTTGTACGAGGAGTCTGGACTGTTCTAGACTGATCTACAATGGAAAATTAACAATATTATATTTGAAATCAACCAGTCAAAAGGATTGGACGTATTTTAACGTCACTATTACTCTTTCACTTAAGCATAGTACATCAGAACTGCAGTCGGATTTATTAACCCCATTAACCTAACCTAACCTGGCCAAACGCCAGTCTAGCGCTGGAAGGAAGTAACAGAAATTCAAAAACCTTAGATAGCTCTGCCTCCTTTACGAGGTTATGGATTTCAAGAACAATAACCTATTAGTGATAGCGGAAAAACTAAAACTTTTTTGCCTCTGAAATACATCGCAATTTATGCTTTCATAGCAGCTGACCATCAATTGCAGCGTTCAACTCCCGAAAAATCACCACTTTTTTTTTCAAGCTAGGTAGCCGATGACCAGCCCGTCACGCAGGATTTCGTAGTAGATTAGCGATCCTCGTGAGAAGTTCCGTAATTCTGGAAATCTGCAAACGGTCTAAGATCAGCCGCCGACTAGAATGATCCACAGGATATTAACCTACAATAGGATCAATTGGACCAGGACGGGTCGGACCCGGAGGCGGAGGATTGCAATCTGTGCATGCTTGTGGGTAAGCGGCGGTAAGCACAGTCACTAAGGAATAGTTAGTTATTTTTTTGCCTTCGTTAGAACATTCAAACCCGAAGTTGGCGTAACCAACTATATACAAGGAGGGTGAACGCTAGTAGCCTCCACATTGCCGGCTTAATATTCATATCCTTCCTTTGTATGTAATGGTTCATCATATTGAATTGGTACGGATGAACAACTTGTAAGAACAAAGAGAGGATTAGTTGCGGAAGTTTATAATGGTATCTTTTGCCACAGTGCAGCGTTGCGTTCTAGTTACTCCCTGTACCAAATAGTTTACGGTAGTTATGATATCATTGGCAACACCACGCGCCGTCTGGACCAGGCAAATCATATGACACTCAATGTTGCACTTTACCTGCGGACGTATCTACCAATTAATTTACGTGCCTCACGGCCTATGAACATGTAGCATGTAGCCGCCGCGCTGTTTATAGGGCGGGTAAGTCAGCCGAGCTTTAAGATCCCGCCCCCAAGTCAGACCGGTGTAATATTATTTGTGTAACATATTATGCTCCGTACCAAGTGAACCCTAAAACGAGGGGCGAGGTTGTATGGTTCTACATATGGCGAGATTCACTGGCGTTGGAGGTGAGTGACTTGAGTACTTCCTACGTCCTCTGGCTCTTGACACAGATGGTGTGTACGCACTAGACTGCGTCCGGAGAATCTTAAAGCCCACAGTGGGTAAATCTCTACAACGAATGATATACAAGTGACATGATCTGCCGTAGATCCTGTTGGACCGATGACCTAATCTAGAATGGGTGGGCCATCGCTACTATTATTGATCGAACTAGAGCCGAGAATAGGCACTGATTAGCCGATTTTAGTTAGGATTTTTTTTAAAGTTAGATTAAATATGTACCAAAATAATAGCTACTTGTAAGGGCGCCTTCGGCGTGCGTGATCAGGCAAGCGCTAGGCCGTCGGAGCCTAGTAGGCCAACGGGCTTCAGGATAGGCAGTAGGGGAAGATATTTCGTGTTCAGATTACTAGGAGGGTTGTATATAAGATAGAACAGACGAATCGCTTGAGGATCTGAATCCTCAAGCGATCGAAATCAATATATTGCTGTGTGGGCCGTCGGGCGCCCCGCGCCTCGCTTGCGGCGGGGTGTTGTTGCCTGGGGCAGCAAGCTGAGTCATCCGCCGTTACACTAACCATATATAACTAACAGAACTGAAATTTTAAATAAATACTTTTCTCAGTAATTAATTACTAATAATCTAATTTTTAGTAGTAATTTAACAGGTTATCTTGTTAATAAAGTGTGTAGGAGGGTAAAAAAATAATTAAATAAAAATAAAGAGAGAAGAATATAACTGGGAATTAAAAATAGAGAGACTTAATATAGAAATGATTAAGAAAAATAGTAGTGTGAATTAATAGATATATATACTATTATGGCGAGAGTACGCACCGCAGGCAAACCGCGTACTGGCAGGATGTGCAGATCCAGATACAGTACAAAGGATTGTAGGAGAAGAGATCCATACTTCCAGATATATATATATGCGGTGTGGGAAACAATTCTGGGAGAGATAGAGACTAAGGAAGATTGAGAAGTGGGAAAGCAGCGTCTCAGGGGGTACAATTTAAAAATAGACCTATAATATAGTCAGATATATATAGCAGTATTTTGCTCAAAATACTTAACCCTAGCCTTGATTAGGCAATGTGCTGGATTAATAAAACTCCCAAAGATACAATTTGAGCGTAATTTATCATCTGTAATATAACGTGACCTGAATCTACAATACAGCGTTAAACGAAAGGTCAACAACATCCTGGCTGCCTTCATACTGTAAGCATGTGAGAGGTCGGAAAAATTGATATCAACTAAACCCCGGGGCCACCCGGGGGAGGAAGAAGTCTGTTCTGCTCTCTTCGACAACTAATGTTTGCTCAGGTGCTCCGGGGTAATCGCTTGATAATATGATCTTTACATGCCCGACTGAATGGGTGCGGGGACTAGAGGATTTTAATTCACTTTCCGTGTCTCAGTGGTACAGCATCCTCGGAAATGTAGGAGCAAAACCCACCTGTTCCATGGGTTGGGAGGAAAGATTCTGGCTCCAAGTAATTCGCTCAAATGAGCGCATTCTGCCTTCACCTCCCCCTCCCCACCTCTCTCCCCATCAATCTGACAGCTCCTACAACTTATGTTTATCGCTCAGCCACCTTTGAAAGTCAATTTAGCTCTCCACGTTGTTAGAAACCGCAGCTAGTATAGGCTGGACGTTTTGGCGCTTATTCGCTTCTGGACTAGTAATGATCCAACAAAGTACCCTACCGTGAAGCCTTCACTTGCAAAGTCAACGTACAAGGAGTTGTTATACAGCTTATTAGGGAAAAGTCTAATAGTCGCTGTTAAATGCGTTACGTAACAGCATCTTCAGGCGACCATCGCTGGCTGGAAGAGCTTCCATTTTGAAGAGAAATATGTAAACGTCGACAAGTTGATGTAGGCATTATCGCAAAGAAACTGCGCAGCAATACCTGGCGGACATTATTGGCCTACTCTAGCTGCAGCCAGCCGTTCAATAGTGAACATATCAAGCTACCGTCTCCCAAGGATCGTGTTACTTTTCAACGCGAGATCATCATCCTCATCTTTTCAAGTACTGGGAATTCATGCAGATAGACGCAAGCTTCAATCATCTTATAAGATCCGAGATTTTGAATCTTTCAAGGAGTCAAACGTGATACAAGCTGGAAATGTCTCTGCTGTACGTGGCTATTTTTGAGATAGAACCAGGCGGCCGAAGAACCTTGTGCATATCCAATTACTAACTTTTGTGGTGATGCTATTAGTGTTCTTGAAATGAGATTCCTCGGTGGCCCTCAAGACTTCAACGAGGTTAAGCAGGAAATTAGTTGGCGTACTGAAAAAAACCTCGAATACACCATCCAAGTTGCACAGGAATACAGTGATACAGCCGAGAAGTTAAAAGACTCTGATCTCCAAACGGAAACTCTAGAGGAAGCAATTGAACGAATGGCACAAAAAGCGAAGGACAAGATCATCAAAGAATTTGACGAAGCGACAGTTTGGCTGAAAAAATACGGAGGACGGGTCAAAAGTGTCTTGGAGTTGGATGAGCGGCAAGAGTCTCTGTTAGTAGCTTTCATTGAGAAGTCTAACTCCTACATCTTGACTGCCGTTACACGTTTTTGCAGTTACATTATAGACACATTGAGGCAAATGTATGAAGGCACTGTTGCGGTAATAGAAGGCACAAAACTGGTTGTCAAGAAAACGAAGGATTTTGTGGCGAGCCTTATTTCTGCAATCAGAAATTATTTCCAATATAGCATAGGCAGCACTGGAACGCTTGCCTAGTTTTTGTAAGTACATGAGTTTCTAGGAAATCTCAATCCAAGCGATGACGTTGGGGACGTTAAACCGACCAGCTTGACTAAATAGAATTCATCCCACCCTACGCGGAAGGGGTAGCAGTCTGTGCACATTTTGTCCTCACAAAGATAGATAGGCTATTCTGTATGCTTCCTTAATACTTATAAACACCCGCCATCAGATCTACCTGCGGACTTTTTTCTACATCACCGGCGGGGTTCATACATACATGATCGACATTGACGATGAATCTGTACTGAGGGTCCTGCTTGCTCGTCCTGGGCCGATTAGTCCAGGAGTGGAATCAAGAACAGGTTGAAGCTTCAAAATAATTAGCATTTTAGGAATTTGGCCTGCAGTTTTTGTAGACCAATGCGGCTTTCTCAAAGACTGCTTGCAAAATCACTGCGTGCAGAGTGTGTACACGGGGAGTACTATGCATGTCGTTATGTCGACGTTCTAGATCTAGAATTTCTAATCGACTCACATGACATATCCATCCGTCTCAGAGTGGACCCAGCCTAGCAGCGTCATCGACCTAAGTTTACCAATTTGTGGACATCCTTCTAAGTTAGATCTGCATATCCGTGCAGATGATTAGCCAGGGAGATAAAGACAACGCTCTTTATTGTCCCGAGCACGACCTAAGCAGTACTATCAAATAAAGTTCAATTTGAATAGCGGTTGCCTTTCTTGTTCGTGTTCGTATGATAGGAGTATGGTTTAGTTCTGTGGATCCCTGTGTTCGTCAGACCTAGTAATATACACTAAAGGTTTATAACAGCATAGATTACGGCTATCCCGGATACAGCATATGAGCCCACTAATACGCCTTCTTAGCCTAGGGAGCTTTATCTGACTAAGCTAGTACGAATCCCTCTTATTGTTGTGCGACTTGGAGGGATTTGGGGAAGGAGACTGAGTGCGCTCTCTGAGGCAAACTGAGTTAGATCAATCACGCCGAACGTTACGCTATTGTCATTGTGTAACTTGTCTTGGGAGATCCCGCGCAGCCCTTGGATGAATACGGCTGATAAAGCAAGTCCGTGTCGGCTCCCTGTCTTGTATTCTATTTTTAAACATCGTCTCATTCCATTGCATTGGGATGAACAACGACCATCCACTCCACTGTCCGTTATGGCTCAACAACAGTCTATCCAAGACTCTCACTCTGGGATACACCACGGCCGGAATTCTTACCGCTATGAAGATGGACTGGCTTCTTTGAGTGGGTCTGCATGATCTACCACAGAGCTGCCCGACCGCTGACTTAAACGTAGACCCAACCGCATTGGAAGAGCGCAATAAATTATCCAAGCTGTGCAAAGATATCTACAAGACGTGTTTGGAGATAGACGAGCACTTCCTCGAAGCCTCCAACAGATCAGCGTCATTCGACAATCATCCTGGAGTTGAGCAGAACCGAATTGACGCTTTCGAAGGCGACATTAATGCTTACAAAGATATCGTGGCGCACCGAGCTCACGATTATGTCGATGCGATAGGGACGATAGCGAAAGCTTTTGCTAACATCACCACAATGAGAAATCTCTGGGCTCCGGTCATGAGCCACCTTTCCGAGGCCCCAGGTGAAGAAAATGAGCTATTCAACAACAAGCCGCCTTGGACTACATGGGTAAGAAAACTGAATACAATCACAGCCACCCTCCCCGACCTCTTGACCAGGATCCAGATCAGTCCCACTAAAATTTTTACCGACGGGCAATGGAGTGATATACGATACAAGGTTGCTTTCCTGGACGAGACGATTGACTATGCATATACGAACCCCTGGGGAGGATTTGGCGAGAGAGGCATTCATCTTGGGACTGCAACTAATATCAAAATGATGGCAAGGTTCACTAGCTCAAGCGCACAATTCAAATTCGAGGAGAAAACCAATAATAACCCAAAGCACGGGACGTGGCGTGATGCTCTGCTACCTACACAAATGAAACCTGTATGGAATAACTTAACCCAGCTTCATTCTGACGCAGACTGATACATTCGTCCTATCACAGGAATTGCAGATCAAGTTAATGAACTGGGTTATTTTCGTGACTTTCATAGCCGCACTGCTCGGCTGTGCCGCCTGGCGGGAGTCAAACAAAGATTACGGCAAGTGGAACGAGGCAACCCAGTATTTTCTCTTTCAGACGTGCCTCATGCAAGGGCTCAGCGTCGCCATCATCATATTAACTACGCCAAACCCGTTTGGATTCTGGCTATGGTTGCTTATTTTGGGTTCTTTGTCTTGTTCGTCTGCTGCACCGTTCATCTATCCATACTCGCCTACCCAATGCAGCGCGACGCTCGCGTTTATCGGCAGTGCAGCATCGAACTTTGTGATTTTGCAGACCATGTTTACGGTGGGGAGGAAGAAAGTTAAGTCGAACTGAGGAAATGTTGAACTATAGTGGGATGGCGAGATGTGGTAGGTAGAGTGTCTGTGAAACTATGATAATGCAAGCAGTCAAGTTATGGGATGGATGATAGAATGCCAGGGAGCATATTGTAGTTTTCAGTACGCTGAAAAGTTGATTGGATTTTTATACTTTTGACTAGGGATTTTGTGAATATACTTGCCAGTCCGCTTTCTTGTTGCTCTAAGTTGCACTCCATCATAGAATAATTGGCTGATAGTATTGTCTTGTCTTTGTTGATGTCTTCTTTATACCCTATACCCTAGTACGTCCACTAGCCAAAACCCGCCTTCGACTTGGGCTTCAACCACAACTGGTGAGTACCAAACTTTCAGGAATAATAAATAAGGCCCTCCAGAGTACGAATCTTCCATCAGATTTAAGATAGCTCTTGTGGTTGTTGAGATATCCCTGGTCAAAGTTCGGGATTTTGATGGTTCTTGTGAACGGAGATTATCTAAGCATACCGCTAGAATTTCATGGTCAAAACTAAACCTGTTCGGATTTTCGTGGTCAAAACTAAGCCTATTTCAGTCGTGACCGCCACGCTTACTGCTTTCAGACTAGGTATACTGATATTATGATCTAACGTCTTTATTCTCTGCGCATATTGTTTCAGCCCCTAGTCCCTAGTGGTAGATCGACCCTACCTCGGCTCCATTTTCTCGCCCGCTGATTCGTCCGGCTTTTGATGTTTCCCCCGTACTCCCGCCGCCCTGTGTGCGTGCCCCGAAGCCCCCCCCCCTCCCCCCAAGTCACTTGTAGAGCGCTATAGGTATATTGTTATATATATTCCGGAGAGCCATATAAACACGTGTAACCCTGATAAATTCTTTGTATTATATACGTGACTGTTATATCTAATCTAGTTAGAATAGATATTTATTTCTCTCTCCTCTCTTTTCTTTCTATACTAAAATCTATATAGTCTATTATTTGCTATCGACTATTCAATTCTATAAGATAAGCGATAGATCTCTTTCTATATAATCTATCAGATCTGGATCTGTACCGCGCCTCGGTGCCAGTATACTATCTTGTCTACTACTTTAGTCAGCTATCTGTGGACGTGCTATCGCTCCTATCCTAGCGCAGCTATTCCGGCTCTCCAGCAGGCAGTATTAACTGCTATACTTCAGCGACCCTGGATTAATTCTGAGATAGAAATTATCTGTTTCCTGCCTCTAAGTAGCCCTTCTATTGTAGGTCTACCTGTTTTCTGCGGTTACAGCTGCCTATACTGTGAGTATATCTATCGGTCCCAGTAGACTATAAAAAAATATTAAAATAAAAACTATATCGATCATAATAGGGGACAATAAAAATGAGGCCGGGAAACAGTAGCTCAGATTCAAGCTAGGCTTCAAACCCGACTAGTAGAGTATATGTAAGCTGCCAGTACTTCTTTATTAATTAAGCCGCTAGTCAGTTTTTTAAAGTAACTACTGCCGATCCTTCTACCGATTAGAGACTCGAGAAGGCAGCCTCTCTAAAGATCTCAGCGGCTATTATCCGGACCCGGGTTAAGCAGACTCTCCAGAAAAGTTAAGCTACTGTAGAACAGACTAATAGCTAGATCCCGATAATAGATCTGTATCCGACCGCAGTCTTCCCCTGGCTGGAGCTGATCCAGTAGCCGGAATATCTGTATAGTTAGGATTTGATAGTAGTTACTCTACTCAGTAGCTTCCCTGATTCTATAGCAGAATCTCTACTAGAGTAATTTACCGCTAGTGTACAGTGTCTAATAGATTAGGCCTACTGTATAATCAAGGACAGCCGGATTAATAAATTCGACTAGATCTAGATCAATACTTTTTTCTGCTAACTGAGTATTTAGAACTGACTAATCTAGATCTATCTCCGGTTAAGGATCTATTGTAAATACTGTCAGGTCTAGCAGTACCTAGTCTACTTTGCCTACCGTAGTAGCCGGACCGATCAGCCTATCCCGCTCCGCTACTAGCTGACTATTGCCCAGTTTGCCGCGCTTGATTAAATAGAGATCTATGGCCAGTAGCTTCTCAGGCTATCTATCCAGGAGATTAAGCCGGTGTAGTATATAAATTAGTAGAGGTAGATATAAAAGCAACTAGATAAGGTCTTTCTAGCCTTCTCGATTGCCCTATTATTTATTTATTTATTTAATCAAGTTTAACGTCCATGTGGAGCCAGTTGGCTATGACAGACATGTGTCTAGGCAGTGGTCTAGACCACTGCCCCTAATTTATCCCTAGGAGCTCTATAAGCTCCTACTATCCTTCGTATATTCGTTCTGGTCCTTTTCCTCGCCCGATCCGCCTATCTGCGCCAGAGCATTTGGGCTGTGCCCTCCTCGGTATTCATTGTCTGTTAGGTAACTCCTAGATGTGCCTAGGCTACCCTTCCTACTATCCTTCTCCCCTACTCTCTGCTTCCTCCACTAGTCCAAGATCTCTTAGATTGTCTCTAGAGATCCTATCTATCTCCCTGGCTGCCTCTCCTGGGAAGGACCCAGTCTTTGTTATTACAAGGA